>NC_091216.1:11934696-12142196 GCF_040958095.1 Procambarus clarkii | reverse complement strand
TTGTTGTTGTTGTTGCTTGTTGCTAGGGTGTTGTTGTTGTTGTTGCTTGTTGCTAGGGTGTTGCTGTTGTTTGTTGCTAGGGTGTTGTTGTTGTTGCTTGTTGCTAGGGTGTTGTTGTTGTTGTTGTTTGTTGCTAGGGTGTTGTTGTTGTTGTTGTTGTTGTTTGTTGGTAGGGTGTTGTTGTTGTTGTTGTTTGTTGCTAGCGTGTTGTTGTTGTTGTTGTTTGTTGCTAGGGTGTTGTTGTTGTTTGTTGCTAGGGTGTTGTTGTTGTTGTTGTTTGTTGCTAAGGTGTTGTTGTTGTTGTTTGTTTCTAGGGTGTTGTTGTTGTTGTTTGTTGCTAGGGTGTTGTTGTTGTTGTTTGTTGCTAGGGTGTTGTTGTTGTTGTTTGTTGCTAGGGTGTTGTTGTTGTTGTTGTTGTTGTTGTTGTTTGTTGCTAGGGTGTTGTTGTTGTTTGTTGCTAGCGTGTTGTTGTTGTTGTTGTTGTTTGTTGCTAGGGTGTTGTTGTTGTTGTTTGTTTCTAGGGTGTTGTTGTTGTTGTTTGTTGCTAGGGTAGGCAACGGAGCCGGTCGGCCGAGCGGACAGCACGCTGGTCACGTGATCCTGTGGTTCCGGGTTCGATCCCGGCCGCTGACAAGAAACGAAGCGCAGAGTTTCTTTCACCCTATGCCACTGTTACCTAGCAGTAAATAGGTACCTGGGTGTTAGTCAGCTGTCACGGGCTGCTTCCTGGGGGTGGAGGCCTGGTCGAGGACCGGGCCGCGGGGACATTAAAGCCCAGAAATCAACTCAAGATAGATAGATTGATAGATAGACAGATAGATAGATAGATAGATAGATAGATAGATAGATAGATAGATAGATAGATAGATAGATAGATAGATAGATAGATAGATAGATAGATAGATAGGATGTCGATGTAGTTGCTTGCTGATAGTACTCACCTGGTTGTTCTCACCTAGCTGTGCTTTCGGGGGTTGAGCTCTGGGTCTTTGGTCGCGCCTCTGAACTGTCAATCAACAGGTGTACAGATTCCCTCAACATCAACCACTAGTGTGATGGTGGGGTGGCCTCAGGGTCGGCCCGATTTGTCATACTTTGACCCGGAATTGGATCAGTTGGTGGTAACCCCCTGGTCCATGTGTGATCCCCAAGTAGCCCTTCACGGGGCTCACTTAGTGATGTTCAGGGGACCTTAGGGCTTTCCCCTCTGGTTCGGGCTCCAAAGCATCTGAGTTTTCGAAGTCAGGGTTGGCGTTTCCTGTGTTATGTTTTTCTTGCTGATGTCTCGCTCAACCTTACAGGTGAACTGTTCTTGGTGTGAGGGATATCGTATCTTAAGCTCTCTGCGCCTCTACACAGGGTCCAGATTTTGGCCTCTGTTCCCCGGTAGGCTTACAGTGGCTCACATAGGCCTGCAGTAGTTCCAATTGGGTGGATCTATCAAGGTTGCTAGCAACAGGGAGCGTCCAAGGACCCTCCACAAGGAGGCATTTCATTACATTGAGCACTGTTTTTGTTATTTTTATAATATCTCTCTGCGGTTTTTGCTGCAATATATATATACAATGATTTATCACCGAATTATGCAGAACAATGACCTTTAGAACCCAGATCAACATGGATTTAGAGTAGGAAGATCATGCCCTTCTTAACCACAATGACAAAATCACTGAAGAATGAAAAGAAAAACAAAATGCGGATGTGGAATACACAGATTTTGCAAATCATTTGATAAGTATGACCATGAAGAGAGATAACACATAAGATAAGACCAACAGGAATAACAGGTGAAGTAGTGTGATAGACATTCAATTTCATGTCACTCAGACCACAAAGAGTAACAGACCAAATATAGTCCAGGCAAAGTGAAAAGTTTTGTACCTCAGGACACAGTCCTCGCACCACGGATTTTTCTTATTCATGTATCAGATACAGACAAAAATACGAATCATAGCTTCGTGTCATCTTTTTGCAGATGAAACAAAAGTCTGTATTTATATTACTTCTGAAGAAGATGGTGAAAACTACAAACTGATACTAAAGTTTTCTACTGGGCAGCAGAAAATAGCATGATGTTTAACAGTGATAAATTTCAGGTACTTAGGTATGGAAAAATGAAGACCTTAAAGGAATTACACGGTACAAGACACAATAGGATCTACCCACAGTAGGAAAGCAACATGTAAAGGCTCTGGGAATAATGATGTCTGGCGACCTAACGTTTAGGGAGCATAACCAAGGAAATAGAGCATAAGCTAGAAAAATGATAGGATGGATTACGAGGATCTTCACATCCAGACCTTTCAATTGTGAACCAACAATGCCGGCAACCACAAGGGTTAAGTAGAATCATTAATACTTTGATTATTAAACAAAATTATCTCCTCCAATCACATTGAAAACTAATGACAATACCATTAAATTAATGGCTTTCTGTGATAAGCCAGCTGCTGGGTCGGTACTCTGCAGGAGCATAGCTTCACTGATACCCCTCAGCTGGATCCCTTTGATAAGGAACTTGATGAAATGCTATTTGAAAATCTAGATGGAGCCCTTTATCTGTTAAAAAAGTGGCATTGGTTATAGAAAAGGCATGTTTTCAAAATATATAAATATATATTTTATTTGTTGGAAGAGGGTGGGCATTGAGCAATATATCAGATTATCTCTCCAATCGTCATTAATAAACACCTTTTAATAATAACTGCATGCTTGAAAACAGCTCACACTTCTCTTGTTCAGAAGACATTTCCTTTCACTTCTTCGATCAAGAAATGAGATAGAAAATTTTAAATAAGTCCAATTAGTGAAGTTTCAGGTGGCCTTGGGCAGCATGTCCCTACAGTAGCAGTACTTCCTGTAGACGGGGTCAGTGGTACAGTGGCTCTGGTTACCATACTGGTTTATCCGCGAGACGTCGCTGACCAGCTCATGCTGTCTTATGTGGTACTTGACTGTTGCTTCAAGTTCAGCCTCGCCTGACACATAGGAAAGAAAGTGAAAACAGCGTTGCAATTAAATTTTCAAAATTTATTATAATGGTATAATGGTGAGAGTAAAAACTACTAATTAGATGGTTTAAACTGTAATTGCAACAAGCACAAAGGAAGGATCACTCATCCCACGCATTTCCTCCAGTATACAGACCTATCTAATTTTGCATATACTGACCCTACAATCTTAATTGGGGATTTAAATGCTAAACACAAACATTTAGAAGACCAATTCGTAAATACCAACGGTAGGAGATTGATGGCACTTCTCGATGCATATGATGCTCAAATTATCAGTAAGAATCAGCCAACCTAAATATATGGAGGAGCGCACCTGTCATACACAACTCATGAGACTGATATTATGGATGACTTAATGTCTGACCATTTAGCCTTAACAGCTAACATTCACGTGGCTATTGATGTCCTACCTGGCACTAGGCTGAGTGGACGCTGGCTAACAGTAAGAAAAGAGCAAGAAATTTTTTCATTGACAGTATTGAACATTGGTATAACAATTATGAGCCTGAAAATTTACAACAGTTTTATGATGACCTCGTGAATAAAACCTATGAGGCCATCAAAAATAGGGAGTCACACCAAACAAAAAGATGTACCGGTAAACAGGTCAGACACAACCAGTACTATAATGATGCTAAACTGAAAGAACTTAAATCAATTGCTAGACAGACGGGTAAAGCATATAAGAGCCTTAGAACACCTTCAATGTTTAAACTGTTACAGGCCACGCTTGCAGCGGCAAGGGAGAGAATAGTGAACTGAGACAAAATGAATGGGAGGGTTTTGTTAGTGGACTTAACCTGCATACTCCCCTGGGCAAAGCCTGGAAAGGCATAAACAAAGTTATTGGTAAAAATAATAGACAAGTTTGACATCCAAACCGGCTACAGAAAGTCAATCAGTTAATTACAAAAATGGACTCAGGTCTCCAGCTTTGCAATGCTACCACCTAGCACAAAGGAGAAATTGCAGGCGAAGTCCAAAGACAGAAATGCTCTCATTAACTTCATGTTGAGCAAGCAACTTGATGAATGTGATCCTCCATATACAGATTATGAATTGGATGCAGCGGTCGCCAGGGGCAGTAGCACTGCTCCTGGTGAGGCAAGGTATCGCCTAACATATTCTCAGATTACTACATCGTGTACCCGGTAACCCATTATTAGAATTGTTTAATGCGAGTTATGCCACTGTGCAGCTGCCAGTATCATGGACCACCAGTCTCACGGTTCCTTTACAAAGCCTAAACAACCTGAGTTTTTTCGTCTCATCTCACTGACCAGTTACATGTGTAAAACCTGTGAAAGAATGGTGCTTAATAGATTATTGTATAGAGTTAAAGAGCACATGTCACCCGATATCAATTGTTTCACACAAGGAAAGAGTGTACACAACTGTATCACAACCTTTCTTACTGTTCATGGAGATAAAAGGCACGAGTACACAACATTTCTTGATTTAAAAAATACCTTTGGTATTGCTAATAGGGAAGTGATTATGTATGAATTAGCAAGAATGGAAATAGGTGGACAATTATTACTATTAATACGGGGCTATCTTACCAACCGGAAGTCCTCTGCACTGTTCCAAGGCTACAAGAGTGAAACTAAATTAATGCAAATGGGCACCCCACAAGGAGGAGTGTTCCTTACTCCAGACAACACTACACCGCCACCTCCATACAAGGAGTACCTTGTTTAATGTTCTAATTAATGCCTTACTAAAATCAGTCCCAACTAGTCCGGTAAACATCACTATCAGCTATGCAGATGACATCCTTGTACATACTAAAACCCACCACAAAATGTAAACAATCTTAAATTGCATACATACAGCTTGTGAGAGCCTTGGTTTTATAATCAGCGCTGCTAAACTAAGGTATTTAACAGACAAATTGGTAATCGCAAAAGTGGTACAAGAAAACTAAAGATAGATAACATACCAATAGACTATGTCTCATCTTTCAAATACCTTGGTGTCTCTGTCCCTTGTACCTTACCTGCAGTCAATACTTTATATCAACAGTGTAGAGACAGACTCAAGGCTCTCAGAACTGTAGTGGGGGTACAGCTCTAAATATGGTGGGAATACAGTATTAGAAGAGCAAAAATGTTGTACTTAGCATATATAAGGTCTCTGATAGACTATCATGCAGCAACTTTAGTCCTGCAAAATGGCAAGAGTATTGATAGACTGGAAAAAATGCAAAATGAAGCGCTCAGAATTATTCTTGGCTGTCCTATAACTACTAAAGTTCTCAATTTGTGGATACATGTTGTCTTGAGATGGAGGGGGGGGGGGAGTGTAGTGTTGCCTGGAGGTGGGGGTGTAGGTGTTGCCTGGAGGTGGGGGTGTAGTGTTGCCTGGAGGTGGGGTTGTAGTGTTGCCTGGAGGTGGGGGTGTAGTGTTGCCTGGAGGTGGGGGTGTAGTGTTGCCTGGAGGTGGGGGTGTAGTGTTGCCTGGAGGTGGGGTTGTAGTGTTGCCTGGAGGTGGGGGTGTAGTGTTGCCTGGAGGTGAGGTTGTAGTGTTGCCTGGAGGTGGGGGTGTAGTGTTGCCTGGAGGTGGGGTTGTAGTGTTGCCTGGAGGTGGGGGTGTAGTGTTGCCTGGAGGTGGGGGTGTAGTGTTGCCTGGAGGTGGGGGTGTAGTGTTGCCTGGAGGTGGGGGTGTAGGTGTTGCCTGGAGGTGGGGGTGTAGTGTTGCCTGGAGGTGGGGGTGTAGTGTTACCTGGAGGTGGGGGTGTAGTGTTGCCTGTAGGTGGGGGTGTAGTGTTGCCTGGAGGTGGGGGTGTAGGTGTTGCCTGGAGGTGGGGGTGTAGTGTTGCCTGGAGGTGGGGGTGTAGTGTTGCCTGGAGGTGGGGGTGTAGTGTTGCCTGGAGGTGGGGGTGTAGGTGTTGCCTGGAGGTGGGGGTGTAGTGTTGCCTGGAGGTGGGGGTGTAGTGTTGCCTGGAGGTGGGGGTGTAGGTGTTGCCTGGAGGTGGGGGTGTAGTGTTGCCTGGAGGTGGGGGTGTAGTGTTGCCTGGAGGTGGGGGTGTAGTGTTGCCTGGAGGTGGGGGTGTAGGTGTTGCCTGGAGGTGGGGGTGTAGGTGTTGCCTGGAGGTGGGGGTGTAGTGTTGCCTGGAGGTGGGGGTGTAGTGTTGCCTGGAGGTGGGGGTGTAGGTGTTGCCTGGAGGTGGGGGTGTAGGTGTTGCCTGGAGGTGGGGTTGTAGTGTTGCCTGGAGGTGGGGGTGTAGTGTTGCCTGGAGGTGAGGTTGTAGTGTTGCCTGGAGGTGGGGGTGTAGTGTTGCCTGGAGGTGGGGTTGTAGTGTTGCCTGGAGGTGGGGGTGTAGTGTTGCCTGGAGGTGGGGGTGTAGTGTTGCCTGGAGGTGGGGGTGTAGTGTTGCCTGGAGGTGGGGGTGTAGGTGTTGCCTGGAGGTGGGGGTGTAGTGTTGCCTGGAGGTGGGGGTGTAGTGTTACCTGGAGGTGGGGGTGTAGTGTTGCCTGGAGGTGGGGGTGTAGTGTTGCCTGGAGGTGGGGGTGTAGGTGTTGCCTGGAGGTGGGGGTGTAGTGTTGCCTGGAGGTGGGGGTGTAGTGTTGCCTGGAGGTGGGGGTGTAGTGTTGCCTGGAGGTGGGGGTGTAGGTGTTGCCTGGAGGTGGGGGTGTAGTGTTGCCTGGAGGTGGGGGTGTAGTGTTGCCTGGAGGTGGGGGTGTAGGTGTTGCCTGGAGGTGGGGGTGTAGTGTTGCCTGGAGGTGGGGGTGTAGTGTTGCCTGGAGGTGGGGGTGTAGTGTTGCCTGGAGGTGGGGGTGTAGGTGTTGCCTGGAGGTGGGGGTGTAGGTGTTGCCTGGAGGTGGGGGTGTAGTGTTGCCTGGAGGTGGGGGTGTAGTGTTGCCTGGAGGTGGGGGTGTAGGTGTTGCCTGGAGGTGGGGGTGTAGGTGTTGCCTGGAGGTGGGGGTGTAGTGTTGCCTGGAGGTGGGGGTTGTAGTGTTGCCTGGAGGTGGGGGTGTAGTGTTGCCTGGAGGTGGGGGTCAAGATTTGTACTCACCTAATTGTGCTTGCGGGGGTTGAGCTTTGGCTCTTTGGTCCCGCCTCTCAACCGTCAATCGACTGGTGTACAGGTTCCTGAGCCTATTGGGCTCTATCATATCTACATTTGAAACTGTGTATGGAGTCAGCCTCCACCACATCACTGCCTAGTGCATTCCATTTATTAACTACTCTGACAGTGAAATTGTTTTTAACGTCTCTGTGACTCATCTGGGTACTAAGTTTCCACATGTGACCCTTTGATCGTGTCCCACCCGTGCTGAAGAGTTTGTCTTTGTATACCCTGTCAATTCCCCTGAGAATTTTGTAGGTGGTTATCATGTCTCCCCCTACTCTTTTGTTTTCCAGGGATGTGAGGTTTAGCTCCTTTAGCCTTTCTTCGTAGCTCATACCTCTCAGTTCTGGGCCAAATCTGGTGGCATACCTCTGAAACTTCTCTAACTTTTTCGTGTATTTATCTAGTTGTGTTTGCGGGGGTTGAGCTTGTGTTTAACTAGGTATGAACTCTAGGCTGAAGCTGCATATTCCAGGATTGGTCTGACATTAGTGGTATACAAGGTCCTGAACGATCCCTTACACAAGTTTCTAAAGGCAGATCTTATGTTTGCCAATCTAGCATATGCCATTGATGATATCCTTTTGATGTGGACTTCTGGGGACAAGTTCGGTGTGAATTAACCCGCAGATATTTCTCTGTATTTGATTCTTGCAGGATTTCACTTCCCAGATGGTATTTTGTGTTCAGCCATCTGCTCCCTTCGCCTAATTTCATTACTTTACACTTTCCTGAGTTGAACGTTAGTAGCCATTTTCTAGACCCTCCCTCCAGTTTGTCCAGGTTGTTCTGTAATCTCTGTCTATCTTCATCTGTCTTGATTGTTCTCATAATTTTTGCATCATCAGCAAATATTGTGAGGTATGAGTCTAAACCTTCTGGAAGATCGTTTACATATATTAGAAACAGGATGGGTCCAAGTACAGAGTACTGTGGGACTCCGCTGGTGACATCTCATCACTCTGATGTCTCCCCCCTCACAGTTACTCACAGTTTCCTGTTGCTTAGATACTCCTTAATCCACTGGAACACCTTATCTTTTACTCCTGCCCGTTGCTCCAAGTTTTGTAACAACCTTTTATGGGGTATTGTTTCAAAGGCTTTTTGACAGTCCAAGAAAATGCAGTTTGCCCACCCTTCTCTTTCTTGCCTAATTTTTGTTGCTTGGTCATGGAATTCTGTTAAGCCTGTGAGGCACGATTTACCATCTCTGAACCCATTCTGGTAGTGTTACAAAGCTATTTCCCTCCAGATGTTCTACGAGCCTTTTCCTCACAATCTTCTTCCTCACCTTCCATAGTATACAAGTAAGGGAAAACAGGCCTGTAGTTCAGTGCCTCTTGCCTTTCACCCTTTTTGTTTATTGGGACTACATTAACTGTCTTCCAGCTTTCCACTAGGTCTCCTGCTTCCAATGACCTGTTATACACCATACAGAGTGGCACACTTAGTGATTCTGCACCCTCTTTTAATATCCATGGTGAGATTCTGTCATACCCAACAGCCTTTGTCACATTCAGCTCCAACAGATTCCTTTTGATCTCATCATTGGTGAGCTCAAATTCCTCCAAGGTTGCTTGGTTTGTCGCCTCCTCATTTAGTACAGGGGCTTCTTCTTGTTCTATTGTGAAGACCTCCTGGAATCTTTTGATGAGAACTTCACACACCTCCTTGTCATTATCTATGTTTTTGTTCTCCCTTTTTCTCAGTTTCATCACTAGTTCCTTCAGTACAGTTTTCCTCCTGATGTGGCTGTGGAGCTTTTCTGTTCCCTATTCCCATTAGGAAGTTCCTCATCTCGTTATATTTTCCTCTTTGATAATTTAGTATTTTCCCTTCTAATCCCGTCCTTGGATAGGTTATCCCTACCTCTACCAGATACTCAAATGTCAATACACTGTGGTCACTCATTCCCATGGGGCCTCAAATTTAACTTCCCTTATTTCTAACTCATTCAAGGTGAATATCAGGTCGAGTCTAGCTGGTTCATCATTGCCTTTCATTCTTGTGGGTCTTTTAACATGTTGGTTCAGAAAGTTCCTTGTTGCCACTTACAAGAGTTTAGCTCTCCATGTATCTGCACCTTCATGTGGGTCCCCATTCTCCCAGTTTATCGTTCCAAGGTTAAAATCGCCCATGATTAAGAGTCTGGAGCCATTCCTGCAGGCAACTGAAGCTCCTTTCTCTATTATATTATTGGTTGCCATGTTGTTCCTATCGAACTCCTGTCTGGGTCTTCTGTCATTTAATGGAAAGTTGTAAATGACTGCCACTATTATCTTAGGTCCACCAATAGTCATAGTTCCTGTTATGACTCCCTACAGTCTTCTCCTACCCGTGGTCTCAGTATCATTTCTCCACATCCTCCCTCTTCTCCATCCACTGTGGCCTTCACCTATCGACTCCCATCTTTCTTCTCAGACCGCGGCTCTATCTTTTGGCTTTCACTAACAAATGTCCCTCCGGGCAGATATCCATTCTCCTCCCAGCCAGCTTCGTGTTGTTTGCTCTCATTCTCCCTTTTCTCCTGAGAATGTGAAGGCTGTCACACAGTACATTGCTACTGGCGCGCATTTGTCTCGCAGTCAGAGACGTGAACCTGGTTCCTCTGCAAATTCCGACAGTGCTTGGGCTATATGCTGTGGGCGTGGCAGTCTGGAAAAGGCAGCCGACAGACACCTGATTCTTTTATTTTGTTTCAGGAGGCGAGTGCAGCAGCCCGTAGATGTACAGCTAAATGTGAGAGTTTGAAATCTTATGTTTCCACCATTGTGGTTGACACCCAACTTCATCAGATCTGGATGAAAATCCGTGAGATTGCAGGTAAATTTGTTCCAGACATATCTCCCGTTTTTTATCCCCATGATTCTGTCGTCGCATGTCCGGTGTTGGTCCGAAATGAACTGGCCTCACACTTTTCAACCATTTATTCTGGTACTCATCATCCTCCAACTTTCCTTCCTTGTAAACTCTTTATTGAATCTCATCCATTGAAATTTCCCACTCGCCTACAGCTCCCCTATAACGCTCTCTTCTCTCAATTGGAACTCCAGTCAGTCCTGACCTTCAGCTGTTCTACTGAAATCGGTTTAGACGACATTCATTGAGATGCTCCGTCACCTCCCTCAGTGCACCTTTCGGTATTTGCTGAATATCTATAACCGCATTTGGGAGGCATCGCAGGTCTCCGAGAACTGGCTTCAAGCGTTTGTTCATCCTATTCGGAGGCTCGGTTCTCTAGGGACATCCCCTAATTATTTTCACCCATTGCCCCGGAGAACTGCATTTGCAAACTTTTTGAACATATGGCCAATGTATGTCTTATTGGGTTCTTAGTACCTTATCCCTACCCTTCCCCCCCTCTCTCAATTTGGCTTTCGAAAGTGTTGCAGCACGATTGATATCTCAGTGGATTTGGAGGTCTACATTCGCACTGCCTTTATTACGCAACCCTCCGTTGTTGCATTTCATTTTGACCTGGAAAAGGCTTGTGACACCACCTGGAGAATTAATATTTTATCCCAGATAAACAAAAATTGTCCTTGGCCATCTCCTACTCTTCTTTCAAAGCTTCTTCTCTCATCTTTCATTTAAAGTGAGACTTAGTACCACTTTCTCTGACGATTTTTCTAACAACATGAAGGTGGTCCGCAAGGCGGTATTCCGAGTGCTGCTCCTTTCCAAGTTGCCCTAAATGGTCTTCCTTCCTCAAATCCCCCTGGCATATTCTTTATGTTCTCGGCTCTTTATGTTGATGATCTAACCCTCTGCTGCCAGGATGATAATTCCCGTTTCCTCCAACACCAGCTCCAACTTGCTGTTGATTACGTGTCGTCATGGGTTCTCTGGGGTTCTAGTACGATTAAAATTGGTGTTATGACTTTTACTCGGAAGCAGGTCGTCCTTCGCCATCCTTTGTTGTTCTATCCTGTCCTATCTATGTTCTGTTGTTCTATGGTAATCCCTTTCTGGAAAAAGATTTTGCTAAACTTTTGGGGTTTATCTTTGACACCCGTTGGTCTTGGTCGCCCCATAACGCTTACCTCCGAGTTGAATGCTCTAAGGCCCCTTACGCTAATTAAAGTCTTGTCCCATATTTTCTGGGCAGCTGAAAGACGCACACTTCTCTATTTTGCAGTCTTCTCTCGTGCTGTTTAATCTCGATTATGGCTTCTCTGTCTACTCCTTTGTCTTTTCTTTGGCCCTTCGTCGTCTTGATGCTCTGCACCATGCTGGGTCACGCCTCAGCTCAGGTACCTTTCGTTTATCCCCTAACCTGAGCTTGTATTTTGAAAATGGTGTCTTGTCTCTACAGGATATGACTCCTATTTCTCCCATATGCCAGCTTTAAGAGTCATATCAGCTTACCATGCAAGGTCTCTGAGATGCAGGGAATCTTTTGATGTATGAGGCTACCGAAATGGTTACCGATTTATGGAGAAATTTGCATTTTTAGTTTGTAGATAAAGGGGGAAGTCGCACCCTAGGTACAACCAAATGGCGCCCCTTATCTGCAAATCCGGCATTTTGTGTGTGACGCCAGCCGGCTGGTGATTGGCTGGCTGAAGTCACATGACATGATTAACCAATCAGAGCCCGCTCCTGGGTGTGTGACGTCACTGGGAGGCCTAACTCACCCCCTGTAGAGTGCCAGGCGCTCAGAGATTCGTGACGCTTCATTGAGAGTGGACGTGCGCTGGTTGAGCTCTCGAGTTCCGAGTTCCAGGAGCCTCATTCAGTGGCTTTACACAGTATAACAAGTTTATAGTGACTACCAAAGACTGCAGTGCTTCAGGGAAGTGTGAGGAAGCCGAATTCCAGCGGTGTTAGGGCGCCGAGGACTGTGAGCTGATAGTCTTGGTGGAGTCGAGAGAGTTACGATGGCAGAAGAGGTGAGTGGCGCGCCGTCAGTGGAACTCTGAAGGTATTCAGAGCTGTTGTGATTGGATCATACCCACTGGTAACTCAGAAGGGAGAACTCACTCATGGATCATGCATCCTGATCCATGAGTGAGTGGACTCGGTGAAGCTGCGCTTGAGGGAAACGACGTGTGCAGTGACAACTGGCGCTGCCAGTGACCAGGAACTTCACTATGGGAACGAGTACGGAGATGACGAGAGTCTTCACGACGCCTATGAACTGGTGACTCATCTGGAACGTCAAGCAACGACGTGAAAGACGGAGGAACCCCCAGCGACCATCAGAGTCCAGATGCCTGAGGGTAGGATTGGATAAGGTAGATCATTTTTCCCTCCCATATTTCCCTTGATGTTAGGAAGGGAACCCCCGGAGGAAGACTAGCTTCTTCACGGCTGAGCTTCATGTTATTTTATATGCTCTTCGTCAGCTGCTTTACGACGTCAATTTTCCTTTGTCATTTTGGTGGACTCCTGCAGTGCCCTCTTGGCTCCGAAGCAATTTAACCATATATATCTTATGGTGGTTGAAAGCCAATTATATCAGCTGTTTCTTATTTCTAGCAGGTTTTAAGGCAATTAGAGTTTTGCTGGGTTTCCAGCCATGTTGGTGTTACCGTCAATAAGCACACGGACGTCCATGTGCCTCAAAGGAGTCCATTTGCACTTGTCTTATCTCTCCAAAAGGGATTACTTACTATAATTTCTACCTAATCATTCATTCTGTAATCCATGACCGTTGGCAGGGTCATTGGTTTGATGTTACAGACAACTAACTATGCATTCTAAAAGGTGGTATATATATCCTTACCCTTCCTCCTACCACTGCTATAGACATGGGAAAGCCTCTGGCAAAGTTTTTATATCGGTAACATGCACTTAACTCACCACAAACTGATGCTGCATGAGCAGCATCAAACTGCCAAATATCAATATAATATAATCAAACTGCTATAGTCCAAACGGCACAGTTTCACTTACAAAATTTATAAGTTTTATCAGTGATAGTTTCACTTCATATTCAAGTTAGTTTCACTTCATGATAGTTTCACTCAACCGTTCTACCAGCGGTAGAACAACAAGCGGACAAACATGAGATCAGACACTCTCTGACATCCTCCTTCGGTTTGGGGACTCCTGGTTCAACCTTGACGCCGGGAGGACGTCTGGACGCCTCCTCTGCCTGGGTGCCGCCGAAACATGTTTTGTCTTGCGATTTGGATTTGATACTGCCGTTTGACATCCCAATTCAACGGTCCGGGTTTACGACGCCTACCACACATATTCCCTTCAGTAACGGGATGGTTGATATTTTTTTTGACATGTTCTGACTAGTTCTCCAGGTGGGGTGACGGTGTCAGGCGCCGGTTTGGCTGAGAGGTGCCGGGAGTTGGTGGACTCCTAGTGTGCCCTCAGCCATGGTTGGCGGCCGGCATAATTCTGATGTCAGAAGGCACTGGATGACTTTTGCGTTTAAGCTGGCGGCCAAGGTTTTGGTTGTGGTATCCAGTGTTCTCTGTGTCGGGCGAGGCCGGTGCTTGTCACCCTGAGGGACTCCTGGGGCTCCCCCAATCATCTGCCTGCTTGCGTTTCGTTTCCGCGAGGCATATTAGTTTCCAGTGATTGGCGTTACTCGTTTTGCAATTAGGCTTGGAATTTAACCTCTCCGGGCTTAGCAATCAACCCTTCCCGAGTAAGTCAGGGCGCATCCGATCACACGACAGCCCATTCTCCAAAAAATGGGGAGATGAATGTAACAGCCCCATAAGTGCAATTATGTACTATGTATGGCAGTCAGGAATTGTACTTATTTTCACTTAGTATTAAACTGCACTATCAAATATATTGTGAATATTTGAGTTTACCTGAAAAGCTGAATAGAAAACCACGACCTAACCTAACCGTCTTAGTTTTTTGAAGATAAGCATTTTATTGCTTCTTAATTATAATTACTACTTAACCAATAGCTATATTGATATTACAGTTATATAATACAAATAAAACAAAACTACAATATTTCAATAAATTGTACAGTAACCCAGGATATTTTCAAACTTTGTATAAAATCTCTATTGTTTAATAAAACTGAAAAAGAAATTCCTGATATATAAAACTTAATCTAGCAAACTGAACGAATCATGATTGTCACAGGTTCAGGATCGCAGATCACAGATAGGTTGCAGCCATCCGTCGTCGAAAGCAGACGTTTCTCATAGCTACTCTTAACTTCAAGCAGCCCTTCGACTTCCCTTCGCCGATTCGAGACCCATGTGGTTGTCGGCAGTTGGTCTAACAAGACAACACCCGCCAGACAGCGAAAAACATAGAAAATGAACAACTATCAAGAGGAAAATTTTCAAATATTGCCAAGCAAGCCGGCAGGAGGGGCGCGGTGCCACCCGTCATCTCTGAGCCAGCCGCCCTCTTCCACTCACTCACCTCTACCTTAACCCTCCACATCCTCAATCCTCCACTGTTCCAACCCATCCTCACCCCTCTCTCCTCAACCCAACCAACCAACCCACACCTCATTCACCTGCCATTCTCCAGCTTTTACCTCACCACTCATCCCAGTCTCACCTCACCACCATCACCACACCACTCCACCGTTTGTACTGACCTATATGTACTAACCCCTGTCTTTCTGATCTGTTACTTTACTCCTGCTCTTTCGCCACCTGATTTAATTGACTGCGCAAGTACCACGGCCGGTGTGTAGTAAATCTGGTCACGCAAAGAGTCGGGGCAACTGTTTCTCCATTGTAGCATGGCTAGGCTATGTTAGGAATAGGAGCACTTTGTGCAACTCTAGGTTTTGACTAACCATTAAAAACTTCATTCTCCCGAGCCACTATTGCCAGTCACCAATCATGCTACCACCATCATCATGCCAGTAAATATTAAAATAAGGGTCGTTGAACCTTTTAAACTTGATGAAACCCAGATTTCCAATGTTCTTGGCACCCATGTTGAAGTTTCACCTGTTGGAACCTATCTTACAACCAACAGGGCAATTGTTTTGCTTCCAACTGAAGATGGCCTTCAAAAAATCCTACATCCTGATAAAGCGTCTTCACTCCATGCAGCGGGCGTAATTTCCGTTGCTACTGGCAAATTCCATGCTGGGAGGACAGTGTTTGTGTCGCGATTCAATCACCACATAGCCAGGGACTACAACGACGAAGAAATACTTGACGAAATCAATAGAATCAATGAACAACGAGCCATACAAATACACAGAATCACCAAAGAAGGCAACCCACGCAACCTAAAGATAACATATGCTACTATTGCCCATGCTACCCAGGTGATTGATCAGGTATTTAAATGCTTTGGGTACATGTCAACATCTGAACAAATCTCATGAGAACGTTTCACTGATATTGAGCAAAGCTTTCGGTGCTTCAGTTTCGATCCCGTGGTGAACAAGTGTCTTGCAACAACACCCACCTGTAGTATTTGTGCTGAACACCATAAATTTAGGGACTGTCCCCAACCTGGCAGTCGAAAATGTTCCCTCTGTGGAGGTGGACATTTAGCAGTATCTCCTGTGTGTCCAACGAGGAAAGCAGCAATACAGAAATTTCTTGACAAGGCCCAAATCTCACGACCTAATCAGTCGCAGATACCAAACATGAACGCTGCAACATTCCCACACATGCCGGGTCAAAGTACGACCACAAACCAGACTTCCCAGCAGACATCTTACCTAATCAGCATAATGCTTGGGTGGGCCAAACTCACCCAACAACGTCAATGTCACAGTCGCCTTCTGATGCTTCAGCACAGGTGAATGTCCTAATAGCAATTGCATCAAGATATGCAGGTAATAACCCACACTTATTTGCCACCACAATCAATAAGCTTTTGATGGCTAACAATCTACCTACAGTCACAATCCCAGATGATGCGTTCTCATCCAACCCTGAACAATGAACGCAAACACAGTCACCACACCACCAGCCCCCAGTCTCTGAACCCACAACAAATGAAGCAAACAACGCCATGCAATATACAACAAACTCCACTGTCCCACTCACCACCTCACAGGTCCCTCGACCAAACCACCTCTTTCAGACTCATCATGTCAACGCAACAGAGAGAGATATCCCTTCTACCCCACATATGGAAGGGAATGGGTGTCACCATCATGCTAAACCTAAACATCCAGTCAATTCTCGAATCATTCCTACCTCGCCGGTCCCTTTTGATTACTCATCCTCATCAAACGAGTCTCTTGATATCCACATTGAGGACTCAGAATTGGAGCCTTTTCTACACCAAGAGGCGCCCACTGCGACACTACCAACCAACCCAGTTCATCGACAAGCAGTTTTACAAGTGACCAATGCAGCAGTTGAAGACGAACGAGCCTCAGAAGAACATGAAGATGAATAACAACACGTAGAAGAAGAAGAATACGAAGATGGAGATGAAGCAGAAGAGGAGGAGGAAGCAGAGTGCAACCAGGGGGCAGGGAAAGCCCACCAGTCAAGGGGGATGAAGTCTGCACAGGCAGCTAGGGGAAAAAAGCCACCCAAAGAACATGCCTGGAAGGTCACCATACGAAACTAGACAATCCTACACCAAATAATGGGATTACAATTATGCAACTTAACGTAAGACACTTCTTCAAAAACAAATATCTACTAGAACTGGAAGCGAGCAAGTATCACCCTGAAATAATCGTGTTAAGCGAGACCTCTGGACGCCTAGACCAACACATCAAACTCTATGGATACACGACCATTGAAAGGAACTCTGGGTAGAATAGAGGTGTTGCTGTCCTCATCAAGCTAGGCTGCTCCTTCACCAACATCTACCTCCATGAAGAAAATGCTTTATCAGTGGAAATAGTCACAAATCATGGCCCACTTGCTATATTAACTACCTACATCCCCACAGGCCAGCACTCTATCTCTTCGAGAGCCATTCACAAGGTGCTCAACAGCGATGTCCCAACGATCCTTGCAGGGGACTTTAATGCCCACCTTGCAGCATTTTAAATGACACCAATGGACGAGATGACATCAAAGGTCGACTCTTATACAACCTAATGACAGCGAGGAACTTAACCTTCTTGTGTTCCTACTTCAAAACCTATGTAGGTAACCACCAAGGAAAACCTGATATTATACTGACAAATGTTGAATGAAATATCTTTCACAGTAGAATTCTCCCAGGTAATGATGTGGGATGAGACCACATACCTGATATTCTCCACCTCCAAGCATCTCCCTTTAGGATTCTGGGACGCCCAAGACCCAAACTAAACACGCTTCGACTTCGCCCATGCAAGGAGTTCCTTGGCACTGATCCAACCGCTGATCTTGACAATCAACCGGTCCAGGACATTGACGCAGTAATTGCCTCTATACATACACGCATCACTGAAACAACTATGGCCAATTGTGACGTAACCAACACCAGAATAATTCAGCAATACAAACCAACCAGAGAGATCAAGGATAAAATGAGGCATTACCAACAAGAAAGTGTGAGGCGCCTACGCACAGGCCAACCATCCCTCCAAATCATACAGTCCCTCAGACGTGAAGTCTTTGGCTTCACGCTCCTACACAAACGTCATATTTGGGGTACTCTAGTCAACCAAGCGAACCAGTACAAGAGGAACCAGTTTCGAGTTCTAAAACCAGTTTCCACCTCTAAACTACCTGCAGTCCCTGCTCAACGCCATCCTCGCCTCAGGCCACTTCCCACAAGTATTTAAACAACCAAAATGATCTATATCCCGAAGCCAGGCAAAAGCAGACATGTTTCTGGGAACTATAGGCCTACCTCCCTGTTGGAGATTTCGTTTCCTGTCTCCCGATAGGAAAGTGCTTAGAGAAAATACTACTAAACCGTATTAATCACTACATGGAGTACCACCATCTGTATACTGAAAAACAGTTTGGTTTTAGGAACCACAGATCAACGCAACTTGCCATCAGTATCATTTATGATGCAGGAGACAGTATCAGGAGACAGTGCCAGACAGCATAAATAGCAACCAGAGATGTCAACAAGGCCTTTGACAGTCTATGGCATAATGGTCTGCTCTTCAAGCTGCAGTCTATACCACACCACAACTGGACCCGCCTAAGACTAGTAAAAGACTTTCTAAGCCATAGAACAATAATTCCGATGTTTAACTACAAGGAAGCTGAATCCTTTACCCCGACAGCAGGAGTTCCTCAAGGATCGTGCATCAGCCCACTCCTCTTCAATCTTTTTGTAAACGATTTGCCACGCCCTATTTATAACGACACTATTATCACTCAGTTCGCGGACGATGTCATCCATGTAGTGTCGTGGATGCCTGCTGGCCAAGGAACTAAACACGATTCAGTCATAAGGAAGACGAAAGAGGAACTAGCAGCCACAGCAAGTTGGGAACAAGACTGGAAAATCGTGATAAACCCTAACAAGATACAACTGTGCTCAGTGGGCAGCTGGGCGAGTACACTCGGGGTCATCAACATTGGTGGCACGTTAATACAGGTTCAGAACTCCACTACAATTCTGGGCTATGTAATATCGAGACTTTTGAATTCCACTGAGCATATCAATTAGAAAGTAGCCTTAGCCAAACACAACTAGCTCAGTTGTACTGATTCAGACAAGCTCCACAGCATGTGAAGCTACACCTATACAGAATGCTTATTCGACCTATCCTGGAATACCCATACACCCCGCTTGCTCTTACTAAACAGTCAAATATGCTGAAACTTCAAAGGATTCATAATAGAGCCCTCAAATTTGTAGCAGGAGTGAGACTTGCCGACAAAATTAGGACCGATAGACTCCACACCCAATTAAAGATTAAAGATGGAACCGTTGAATAGATGCCTCCACAAACTCTCAGTAAAGTAGTTATACAAAATGAAGTACACCTACTTACTAAATCGTGACGATCCCTTTACGGTATACACTACTAACTATGAGATACGAGACCAGCCTCACAGAACAAGGAGGATGTCACTACAACAAAAAGTCAGGCGGTACATCCACAACAGGAATTACCCTCAGCCCAGGATACTTAGTGAGGAGGATGAGGAATGGGAACCTCCTGATCCATTATACACCTAACAGGCACGAACTATGAACTAACAAGTCAACGTCTGACACCAATACCTCTACCAACCAGGACAAAATCATTGTATACATCAACTACAAGCTCCTCTACCAACCGCCCACCACAGCACTGCTCTCCAGGTGTGGCACCAAGACTGGAACTCTGTCCTCGCATGGCAACTTCTCTTCTCCTGTCGTGCAACAGCTACAGCTTGCTGCTATTAACAGCCAGCAATCATAAATAAACTTCATCATCACCATCATCAATGAGTGTAGTCTTGCCTCGCCATCAATTCACATATCAACTCATATCACTCTATAATCACTCTCAAAGCCAAAGTGGTTAGGCCACAACCCTGTCCTCCCCACTCTCCTCCCAACCTCCTAATCCTCCTTCATGTTTTCCTAAATCCTTCCCGTGCATCTTTCATCCCTGCTTGCCAACTCTTTGGACGTTTTCGCTTCGCAAACTGAACGAGTTACAGCACCCCTGCTCCTGTGCCAGGTAAGTCCACAACTGGATCACCATAGCCTGTGCTACTTTGAACCTATTATTCCAAGTAGCGAATCTTAAACAACAACAACAACAGCAAACTGAAATTTAAAACTTCATCCTAAAATTCTAAGTGTTTCAACAAAAAACGAGGAGAATAAATGGGGAGGTAAATGTAACAGCCCCATAAGTGCAATTATGTACTATGTGTGGCAGTCAGGAAATGTACTTATTACACTTAGTATTAAAATGTATTGTCAATTAGGAGGATGGGTTGCACACGATCGTCGTCGCCTTTAAATCAACAACAACTCCTTGGGTTTGTTCAGTTATTGAATATATGTGTGTGGATCAAAGACTTGCGTTTACTTAACCCTAGTCTGGTTGATATTAGGGCACTGAAGTACCTTGAATGATATTTTACATCATTTTCAACGTTATTTCTCCAGATTGCTGCTCTATAAGGTCAAACGTAAGACATGAATGGGACAGTAAACAGGTTCAAGCTCAAAAAGCCCCAAAGTAGGACAGAAAACAGGTGATGATTTTTTTCAATATAGGGTTATAAACCAATTGTCAAATCATTACTTCAGTTTGAAATCCAGATATAAACAAATCCTCAATAACAATGGGAGGACCTCTGACAAGCAACCGGTTTCCTGTCCCCTTCTAGGTCACTAGGTAGATAGTGGCCCGCAAGAAACCTCAGATAAGTAGTGCGAAACTTACCTGGGCTGGTGACGATGGCAACACTGTAAGTGATGGCGACGCTCTCAGTGTCTCGGGGCACGGTGCTGTTGCTCGCTGTGCCCAGGCGTCCCCGCAACACCTGCAACAATACACACACATGATGTAGCCTCGGTGTTCTTTAATGTAACACTGAGTCATTCATTGATGACTCACATACTGATGCAGTTGTTTATTGATGCTGATATTCCGAGATACAGTCATTTACTGATGTGATAACTCTGTGGTGTGACACTAAGATGATTTTTCCTTGATGTAATACTGTAATAGTCATACTGTGATACTGTGATATTGAGATGGCCAATTATTAGCGCTGTTATAGCGAGATGTAGCATTGATGATGTTCTGCCCACAGAGATGAAGTCATTGATGCTGTAATACGGAGGTGGTCATTCATTGATGCTGTGATACTAAGATGCAGTCATTCATGAATATTGTGAAACAGAGATGCAACTTTTCATTGATAGTGATATACTGAGATACAGACTTTCAATGATTTTATTGTACCGAGCTGCAGTTATTCATTGATGCTGTGAAACTGAGATGCAGTTATCCATTGATGCTATTATTGATTCAGTTAGTGACAAAGTTATTCTTTGATGTAGTTATTAATTCAATTAGAGATGCAGTTATTTATTTATACTGTTGTACTGAGATGCAGTTATTAATTACGATTATGTAGTTTTGAGATAGTTATTAATTGATGTTGAGATACTGAGATGGTCATTCATTGATACTGTGATACTGAAATAGTTATTTATTGATGTTGAGATACTGAGATGCAGGTATTTCATGATGCTGATATAATGAGATGAAGTTATTGACGCTTACTGAGGTTCAGATATTCATTGATGCTCTTATACTTAGACGAAGAAAATCAAGGATGCAATGATACTGAGATTAAATTGTTCCTTGATTGTATGATACTGAGATGTAGTAATTCATTGATGCTGTGATAAGCAGTCTGTTACGAATCTGTTATTCCCAGTTATAAGAATAACGAACTCGTAACTTTCTATTATAAGTAGAAGTAGGAATTAAGAGGATAAAGCTGTTAGGCTTTGCCTTATTGTACCTAGTATTGTATTATATTAAAAACATCCACATATAGTGTAGTGTTGAATGGTTATATGTAAAGACACACTGAGTGTGAGATGTGTTTTAAGCAGCTTAAGCACCGTGACCTGAGGGCGGGATGACCAACTCCAAGAAAATGGGAATTACTAATTAATAGTAATATTGAATTACTGGAACCTGAGAGATGTTACCAGGAATCTAGATTGATTATAAATACTTGATGGCGGATTAAGGCCAACTATGTTGAGTTTCCCAGTGTATGTTGGACTAATGTAATACAAATAATGTAGGTAGCTTACGCCATCTTTAAAATGGCGGCGACGGCCATGTTGTTTACCCCTCAGGTTAATTGTAAAGTTTATGATGTTCCTATTAGTTCAGTACACCAAAACATTTGCATGTAATTATAAATCCATTTTGCCAACCATTGTGAGAATTTGGGTTTATAATATTCTAAGATAGAGAAATGACTGATGCCTTATCGTGCATCTGACAACCCATAGCGTACCATGCGTTCTAATGGTCCTGTTTAATGTTCTACATTTTAAATAAGAAATTGTTAATAGTATTGTTCCACCTGTCTTAAAATGATTGTTACTAAAATTACTAGCTTAGATCTGCTTAATTAACAGTTCGAAGGAAATGATTAAGTAGATGGACTGGACTAGGGCGCTTAACAGCTGAGTGGACAACACTTCGGATTTGTAGTCCTGAGGTTCCGGGTTCGATCCCCGGTGGAGGCGGAGACAAACGAGCAAAATGTTTCTTTCACCCTGATGCCCCTGTTACCTAGCAGTAAATAGGTACCTGGGAGTTAGATAGCTGCAACGGGCTGCTTCTTGGGGGGGGGGGGGTGTAACAAAAAGGAGGCCTGGTCGAGGACCGGGCCGCGGGGACGCTAAGCCCCGAAATTATCTCAACATAACCAGTATATTAATATTTAACTAGACCGGCGTCTGAACGTGTCACGTTTGAACACGGCAGCCGTGTCCATGACAGCGCACACGCGCCTGATTCGTCCCACCCGCAGACCCACACTGAAAGTGACCTTCAGCACGGTCATCGCAGCGACCCACGCCAAAGAACACGGCCTTAAATGCGTCGGAATTACGATTCCACCTGCCCACATGACCAAGGAACGATACACTAAGCTCCGCTAGTGCTTCAAGTGCTACCGGTACTCCCACTACACCAGTAAGTGCACCGATCAAGTGCAGAAATGCAGTATTTGTGCCCAGGAGCATCACTACACAGCTTGCACATCCTCCCACCGACGCTGCCTACTCTGCAATGGCCCGCACACTGCAGTTTCACCTGACTGACTCCACCGGTAGGAGGAAATAAAAAAAGATGCCGGCAAGCACCACCTGAACTCAGCTAGCCAACCCGCCTGCGTCCGCTCTCCCGGCCTTGCCCGAGAACACTGGGGAAGCTGCTGCTACCTCACCACTGCTTGGTCCAGTTCACTTCCGCAGCCCTCACAACCACGACCCAAGCCTGCAGTTACCACCAACAACACCCTCCTACCGGTACTTCTACACCTCGCCGACAAATTGGTGGGCAACGATGTCACCCTGTACGTCCACACCATCAACAGGCTGCTCACCGCAAATGGACTTCCGACGGTGACGGTACCAGGCGACCTTCTCCTAGGTTCTCCACCTGCGGCCGGCCTGGCGTCCGATCGCCAGGCCGCACAGGCCTCACAACCAGTCCGGTAATAGGGACTCCACCCACCCTGGCTACCCCTGCCAACGAAGACACCACATCCAAAGACAACAACGGACCACCCGGAACTCCCACAATCAAGAGGCTCTCCACGAGACGGCCTTGCGACCGACGACGAAGACGAGGACGAAAACAAAAATACTTGTCATGTGCTGTTCCCCCGCCCACCGAGTTCAATGGCAACGTACACACCAGGCAAAAATTGGCCCCCCAGATGTAACAAGATAATCTGTCCACACACACACCATGAACTATTACACTGATCTCACAATACTGAAAAAAGAATACCGCGACCCAGAATTTCACTGTTAATTCCCAGACGGACAAATACCTCCACTGATGGTACCAAACTACTGACGTTGCTCTGTTCAAATATACAGCGTCGCTTTGCACATTAAACGGCAACCTGGCGACCAAGCCTCCTGTGGGCCATAAACTGCGAGCGACCATGGAGATCCCATCCATCCACAGATCTCTACTATCAGCTATTGATACTGATGGACTATCAGCTATTGGACTGATGTACACTGTAACATTACATAATAATGAGTACTCATGTTACCACTCTCTTTACATACATTCCCCCGGTCACAGCCTCACTTGCAGAAAAACACCTAGCTCGCTCCCACGTGCGTCGACTAGGTGTGGCCCGAGGGAGTGTGGTCAAGGCATGTGTGGCCACCTCATGGCCCTAAAGGGGGGGGGGGGCATGAGGAGTGCGAGGCGGTCGTGGTGCCTCGCCCTGGAGGAGGGGGCGCGCGGTGTGGCCCACAGGCATGTTGCCAGGGTGTGGCCATCGCATGGCCCCACAGTGTCTGGCCGCGGAGCGGTGCGGCACGGGGTAGCCGAGACCTCATGCTGGAGCCTCAGGCTACACAACGTGGGTGGAAGATTCACTCACACCCACACACACCACAAGCATGGCTCGCTCGTACACCGGGTGTGATAATGTCGGGTGATACAACAAGGCGGACACGGTAAGGTGGAATTTCAAAGTCCAACGGAGGCCTGTAATCTCACCTCAATTACACTGGGAGGCCCGGCCCTATTCCACCAATTGTCCGTTCACATAGACAGGATAACACATAACACCAGATATGAGCAACTACATCTGATACACCACGAGGCTTGCCTGGTGCCTCATGGGTGAACACTGTCTTTTAGAGTCCTACACAGTTGTAGGTTGCGAGTCCTGGTTGTGTAGGTTTAGAGTCCTACACAGTTGTGTTGCGAAAAAAACTAGTGGAGCATCTGGAGCGAAGGAACTTTGTAACACAGCATCAACATGGGTTCAGGGATGGCAGGTCCTGCCTCACAGGGTTACTTGAATTCTACGACCAGGCAACAAAAATAAGGCAAGAAAGAGAAGGGTGGGCAGACTGCATATTTTTGGATTGTCAGAAAGCCTTTGATACAGTGCCACACAAGAGGCTAGTGCGAAAGTTGGAGATGCAGGCTGGAGTGAGAGGGAAGGTACTCCGGTGGATAGAGGAATACCTAAGCAACAGGAGACAACGAGTCTGTGTGAGGGGTGAGGTCTCAGATTGGCGAGACGTCACAAGTGGAGTCCCGCAGGGGTCAGTCCTTGGACCTATACTGTTTCTGGTATATGTAAATGATCTCCCAGAGGGTATAGATTCGTTCCTCTCAATGTTTGCCGACGATGCAAAAATTATGAGGAGGATTGAAACAGAGGATGATAGTAGGAGGCTACAAGATGACCTGGATAGACTGAGTGAATGGTCCAACAAATGGCTGTTGAAGTTCAACCCGAGTAAATGCAAAGTAATGAAACTAGGCAGTGGAAACAGGAGGCCTGGCACAGGATACAGAATAGGAGATGAAGTACTTAATGAAACAGACAGAGAGAAAGATCTAGGAGTTGATATCACACCAAACCTGTCTCCTGAAGCCCACATAAAGAGAATAACGTCTGCGGCATATGCGAGGCTGGCTAACATCAGAACGGCGTTCAGGAACCTGTGTAAGGAATCATTCAGAATCTTGTACACCACATATGTAAGACCAATCCTGGAGTATGCGGCCCCAGCATGGAGCCCGTACCTTGTCAAGCACAAGACGAAGCTGGAAAAAGTCCAAAGGTATGCTACTAGACTAGTCCCAGAACTAAGAGGCATGAGTTATGAGGAAAGGCTGCGGGAAATGCACCTCACGACACTGGAACACAGAAGAGTAAGGGGGGACATGATCACAACCTACAAAATCCTCAGGGGAATCGACCGGGTAAACAAGGATGAACTTTTCAACACTGGTGGGACGCGAACAAGGGGACACAGGTGGAAGCTGAGTACCCAAATGAGCCACAGAGACGTTAGAAAGAACTTTTTCAGTGTCAGAGTAGTTAGCAAATGGAATGCATTAGGAAGTGATGTGGTGGAGGCTGACTCCATTCACAGTTTCAAATGTAGATATGATAGAGCCCAATAGGCTCAGGAATCTGTACACCAGTTGATTGACGGTTGAGAGGCGGGACCAAAGAGCCAGAGCTCAACCCCCGCAAGCACAATTAGGTGAGTACAGTTCCTTCCTTACTCCTTGGCACAAGATCACGCAAATTGGATCAAGACACGATCCACGATGGCAGGATTACCGTGGACGATGAGTAATAAGGATGACCCAACGATTAAAGGTGGGTGGAGGGGGCAAACATGCCACCCCAACCCCTGGGCATCCAGCCCACTTGGTTGCCGCCTCTAGACTGCCTTTTGGCGGGCCAGGGAATTCAAAAGATGCCCGTCTCCCCACAACCTTGTCTTGACCAATCAGCACAAAGCCGGCACAGCCTATCGTGCCGCTACGAATCACCGCCTTTCGCGCCTAAACATCACCTCGAGGCTGAGATGCACCTCACACTCTCAAGTCCCATTTCCCAGAAACAGGATTAAATTCTGTAACTCTCTCTACAGAGCAGTCACAGACTCATGGCTAGTCTTAAAAGATAGTCCTTAACATAAGCTTTCATCCAACATCACACAAGTGCTGGTAGTGTGAAAACTTCTTGTCTAGAGCGCACCAGAGCGACTCTTGCCTAATCTAGAAACTAGAAAACTAGCTGAAGGAATTTCCATTCCCTCACAGGAGGCATAGCCTAGATACTGGCGATATGCCTGACATACTGAAAACAGCAGAGATTGCACCACTCCATAAAAGAGGAAATAAGGCAGAGGCAAAAAATTATAGACCGATAGCACTAACATCATAAAAATCTTTGAGATAATGCTAACAAATAAGATTAGAAAACACATAGAATCACAGCATCTTCATAACCCTGGACAGCATGGTTTCAAAACAAGGCGCTCTTGCCTATCACAGTTGCTGGACTACTATGACATGGCCTTAAATGCCATGGAAGACAAGCAAAACGCTGATGTAATTTACACATATTTCTCAAAGCCTTCAACAAACGTGACCATGGGGTTATTGCACACAAAATGCGTGCAAAAGGAATTACCGGAAAAATAGGCAGATGGATCTACAATTTCCTGACTAATAGAACCCAATGTGTAATAGTCAACAAAATAAAATCCGGACCATCGACCGTGAAGAGCTCAGTCCCCCCAGGGTACTGTGCTTGCTCCAGTACTTTTTCTCATCCTCATATCGGACATAGACCAGGACACAACCTATAGCACTATGTCATCCTATGCTGATGACACTAGGATCTTTATGAGAGTAGACAACATAGAGAGCACAGCAAACCTCCAATCAGATGTAAATCAAGTCTTTCAATGGGCTACAAAAAATAATATGGTGTTTAATGAAGATAAGTTCCAGTTCATGTACTATGGACCCCCTCCCCTTCCGGCCCGTTGGCGTCGTGAGGGGGCTTGGTGGACGGCTGCCGGAGTGTGATGCTCCGTTGGGCAGTCCTCTGTCCTTTTCTGGCCTTGCACTCCTGCTGCTGTCTTCTCCAATTGTGCCGGATCGCTTTTCCTTTTCCTTATGTTTCGTTTTTCTCCCCCCTCTTCTCCTATCTGCTTGTCGTTTCCTGCCGACCTTTTGCTTGTTTTGGATTATTTCTTTGGACTTCTTCTATTTTGACACCCGGGTGCTTGAGGAGGCATACTCTTGCACCCGTAGAACTGTAGTACCCGACGTCTCGAGCGAGGGGAACCTTTTATTGTCAATCCCCCTTTCGTCGCTGAATCCGATCTCGACGGACTGACGGTTCTTAAGGTGGCGTTTGTGGGGCGTATACTCACGACGCACCCCTAGGGTGCCCCGGCATGATCGGCGATAGCTTCCTGTTGGGTGTCCTGCCTCTAATTGTGGCTCCATGGTGGGTATGGGGGCACATTCGTGGATGAATTTGTCACTTTTCGTCTCTATGTCGTTGAATGTTTCCGTTGTACCCTCTCAGGCTCGTGGGGTGGGCGACCAAGCCCCCGAGTCGGCCTGTATTGGAAGACCAGGCTCTGTAGCTCCCGCTGCGTTGGGCCCCAACCTTGCTCCTCCTTTGACCGTCCTGACTTCTTCCCCCAGCTCCCCTCCCTCCTCTGAGGTTGGGTCGAGCCTCCAGCCCCCGGTGGTGACCACTTCGTCCCCTGGTGTGGCTAAGTCTTTCATTGTGACTACTGCGCCTTTTGTCCCCTCTCTCTCTAGGGGTTCTCAACGCCGTTCGCGCCCCAACCGCACTCGCTTGATTCCTTCCCGTGCTGATGCGTATCAGGCCTTGTTTGGTCCTGCTTCATGGGCCAAATACTTTGATCTCCTCCCTCTTGATTCTGCGCCTCCTGACGATTTCTCCCTCCATCGGCATCTTGTAGATTCCGTGGATGCGTGTGTTACTTTCAACCCCACTCGTCTCGGTACACGTGTCGTTGCTGCTCCTTCTCAGGATGCGGCTTCCCGCTTGGCTGCCTTATCTTGCCTTGGCGAGATCCCTGTTCGGGTCTCCAAGAACGTTCAGATGAATTCCAGTGTTGGCACTATTCTCCTCCCACCCCATGTTGCAACCGGTGTTCGGAATCTGCAGGATTGCCACGATGATATTCGGCATATCCTTGATGCCCAAGGCCATTCTGTCCTCCAGGTCGACTCGTTTACTCGTCCCCCTCGTGGTCGTCGCCGTCAACCCCTTCGCGTTGTGAAGATCACCTTTGATGGTAGGACCCTTCCATCCTCTGTCATTCTTGCTGGTGCTAGGTGCTCTGTCCAGGAGTATATTCCTTCTCCTCGACTTTGTAATAAGTGCTGGAGGTTTGGGCATGGTGCCCTCCGCTGCTCTGGGACTGTCTCTCTCTGTCCTTTGTGTGGGAGTGAAGGTCACTCTAAGTCGGAGTGCACTTCTCCCCAAGCTCGCTGCCTCAACTGCGGTGAGGTCCATCCTACGTTCTCCCGTGCCTGTGTCCATTACAAGCTTGAGGCGGCCGTCCTTAACCTGAAGCACCGGGAGCGTTTGTCTTTTCCTGAGGCGAGGCGCCAGGTTCGCCGGCTCCCGCCTTATACTAACATCTCTTATGCTCGCGTGTTGCGCTCTTCCTCTCCTTGTCCTTCCCCCCTTCCTCAGACTCTCAACCGTTTCCGGGCCTTGGACCCTGATACGCCCACTGCCCCCTCCTCTGTTCCTTTGAGTTCTTTCCCGAGGGGTCCCCCTCCTGGTCCTCTGTCTGGGGTTCCCCTTCTTTCAACCCAGTCTGTCATGTCTCCTGTGTCTTCTTCCTCGTCCCCCTCCGATCCTCCTTCCCATCCTCTTCCTCCATCTATCGGCTCTCCCCGCCGCCTGTCGGTGCAGGCGGATGTCAATCGCTCTCCTAACGGCCGTTGTGTGTGCTCTCGTTCGGCTTCTCCTGTTGAGACACTGGAATCCGTTGCCCGGTACGTAGTTGCTGGGACACCTGTCTCTTTAAGTCAGAAGCGTAAGCCTGGCTTCTCTCCTTCCTCTTCCCCGGCGGGTAAGAAGGCTTCGCTTTCTTCCTTAGCTCCTACTTCTGGCTCTGTTGCTCCTTCCCCTCCCGTTTCAGTGGTTGCGCCCCCTGTTCCTGCTATGGAGGTTTCTTTGGCCCCTGCGTCCCTTTCGGTTGCTGCTCTTGCTGGGGTGCGCTCCCCTCTTTCTACTCCCCCTCTTCCTACTGCTGTCCTTGACTGCTCCTCTCCGTTGTCTCCTCCTCTTCCTCCTCCTCCTCCGGACCCCGCCCGCCCACCTCTGATCTGTTCTCCCGTTTCCTTCCCTCCGTCTTTGCTCAGTTTACCCATGCCCCCTAACCCTGACTTTGCTGACCCTGATCCCGACCCTGATATTCTTTAACGTGCTCTGTTGCTCTTTCGCCTTTGTTTCTTCCTTGTTCTCTGTTTTTGTCCTTTCTCTTCTCGTCGTTGTCCATTCTTCAATGGAACGTTCGAGGTTATTACGCCAATTTCCTCGAACTCCAACTTCTGATTTCGCGGTTTTCGCCCCTTTGTGTCTGTCTCCAGGAGCCAATGCTTGGTGCTCGTCCTGGTCGTTTTCGTGGCTATTCCTTTCTCTCCCCCCCCCCAGCCATTGCTGGGGCTTCTAATTCTTCTGCTCTCTTGATTCGTGCAGATGTTCCCTTTGTTCCTTTACTTTTTCCTTCGCCTCTCCATTGTTCTGCTGCTCGTATCTTTGTGGGGAAATGGTACACAGTTTGTTCCATTTATCTCCCCCCGAGTGTCCCGCTCTCTCTTCCTGATTTGAAACACCTCCTAGACTCCTTGCCGGAGCCTGTGCTCCTGCTGGGTGACTTCAATTGTCGTCATTCTCTTTGGGGTGACGTTCTGACGAATACCCGGGGTCGCCTCCTTGAGCCGTTTCTCCTATCTTCTTCCCTGTCTCTTCTGAATTCTGGTGAGCCCACTCATTTGGACTCTCGGACTCGCACCCTTTCTTGTCTTGATCTTTCTCTCTGCTCTTCTTCTCTTTACTTAGATTTCACGTGGCAGGTTCTTGATGACCTCCATGGAAGTGATCATTTCCCCATCCTTGTTTCCTTTTTCTCTTTTCGCCCTTCTCTCTCTTTCCCTAGGTGGCAGTTTGCTAAGGCAGACTGGACCCTATTTACCCTCAGTGCTGCTCTCTCTGACCTCTCCCTTCTGCCTCTCTCTCACGCTCTCCTCCTTTTTCATGACACCGTCTTCAACGCTGCCCTCCGCTCTATTCCTCGCTCTTCCTCTCGGGGTCCACGGAAGTGCGTTCCCTGGTGGAATGCGGACTGTGCTCGGGCTGTCCGCTGTAAGCGTGCAGCCTGGAAGAGGCACCGCCGTAGGCAGACGACCGACTCTTTTCTTTTCTTTCGGAAAGTGAGTGCGGTGGCCCGTAGGGCCATCCGTACGGCTAAACGTGAATGTTGGGCATCTTATGTCTCAACAATTACGTCCGAATCCCCTCTGGCCCAGATCTGGAAGCGTATCCGCAAGATAGCGGGTAAGTTCGTTCCCGATGTTTCACCGGTCATTCACCTCCATGATACTCTTGTGGCGGACCCGTTGCAAGTCGCTTCCAAACTGGGTTCCCACTTTTGTTCTGTTAGCTCTGGTCTTCATCTTCCCCAATTTTTCCTTCTTCGTAAACCTGTCCTTGAGTCTCGTCCTTTAGATTTCTGCACTCATCTTCAGCTTCCCTATAATGATCCCTTCTCTCTCTCTGAACTTCGTTCTGCCCTAGCCCTCTGCGGTTCTACGGCGGCGGGCTCCGATGGTCTTCATTATGAGATGCTTCGCCATCTCCCTCCGAGCACGTCTCAGTATTTACTGAGTCTGTATAATCGGATCTGGGAGTCGTCGTCAGTCCCTGAGGACTGGCTCGATGCCGTTGTCCTCCCTGTTCGCAAACCGGGGTCTCTGGGTACTTCCCCTAAGGACTTTCGCCCTATTGCTCTCACAAGTTGTGTCTGCAAACTCTTTGAACGTATGGTTAACGTTCGTCTGATGTGGTTCCTGGAACACCATCACCTCCTCTCCCCTTCTCAATTTGGTTTCCGCAAGTGCCGCAGCACGACAGATGTCCTGGTGAACTTGGAGGTCTATATTCGTACTGCTTTTGCTGCGAAGACCTCCGTTGTTGCCGTCCTTTTTGACCTGGAAAAGGCTTACGACACCACTTGGCGTTATCATATCCTATCTCAACTTCATTCTTTTGGCCTTCGTGGTCATCTCCCTCTCTTTCTCCGCAGCTTCCTCTCTCGTCGTTCCTTTCGGGTGCGCCTTGGTACCGCTCTCTCTCCCTCTTTTCAGCAATACGAAGGTGTGCCCCAGGGTAGTGTTCTGAGCACTACTCTTTTTCTGGTTGCCCTCAATGGTCTTCTTTCCTCTCTTCCTTCTGGTGTCTTCTCCGCTCTCTATGTCGATGATCTTACCCTTTGTTGTCAGGGTGATGATTCGCCTCTCCTTCAACGCCGGCTTCAACTTGCAATTGATGCCGTGTCGTCTTGGGCCACTGATCATGGCTTCAAGTTCTCTACTTCTAAGACTTGTGCCATGACATTTACGCGGAAACGGGTTGTTCTTCGTCCCTCTTTGTCACTTTATGGTCATCCCCTTGAATACAAAGATTCCGCAAAGCTTTTGGGGTTATTCCTTGACACTCGTTTGTCTTGGTCTCCCCATATCTCTTACCTCCGTGTTGAGTGCTCTAAGGCCCTTACCCTCCTTCGAGTCTTGTCCCATACTTCTTGGGGGGCAGATAGGCGCACTCTCCTTGCTTTACATTCCTCTCTCGTCCTGTCTAAGCTCGATTATGGTTGCCCTGCTTACTCGTCTGCTTCTCCTTCTACTCTTCGCCGTCTTGATGCTTTGCACCATACTGGGTTGCGCCTCAGTTCTGGTGCCTTTCGTTCGACTCCCGTCCTTAGCTTGTATGTTGACACTGGCTTCCTGTCTCTCCAGGACCGCCGTGATCGCTACTGTCTTCGCTATCTTGCGCGGTCCTTGCAACATCCTTCCTCTCGCCTCTGTCGTGCTTTAACTTTTACCCCTCCTGCGGTTCCTGTTCCTCTTCACCACCTCCCTCTTTCTGTCCGGTTATCTCGCCTGCAGGATTCTCTTTCCGTTCGTATTTCTGATGTTTCTCCTCGTGTTGTTCCTTCTTTGCCCCCGTGGAGGGTCCCTCTTCCGCGGTTTTGTACATCCTTGACCCGTATCACTAAAGCTTTTACCCCTCCTACGGTTCTAAAACGCCTTTTCCTCGAGCACTTTTCTTCTCACTCCCGCTCCGTTTCTGTCTTCACCGATGGGTCTAAGTCAGCGGACGGTGTTGGCTACTCTGTTGTTTTTCCTGATCGCACTTATATGTGTCGCTTGCCTCCGGAGACTAGCATCTTTACAGCGGAACTTTATGCTCTTCTCTATGCTCTTCGTCTCCTACTTTCTCGTTGTCAGTCTTCCTTTGTAGTTGTTGTTGACTCTCGTAGTGCCCTCATGGCTCTCGGGTCCTTTAATCCAGTTCATCCAGTGGTTGTCGAGATCCAGCATTGGCTGTTTCTCGTTCACAGTAAATTTAAGTCGGTTGAGTTTTGTTGGGTTCCCAGCCATATTGGTGTGTCTTTAAATGAGCGTGCGGATGCTGCCGCCAAGGAAGCTGTCCGCTCTTGTCCCATCTCTCGTAAGGGCATTCCGTATTCCGACTTTTACCCGGTTATATATTCCTCCGTCCTTACCCGTTGGCAGGCTTCTTGGTTGTCTGTTACTGGTAACAAGCTACGTACTCTTAAATGTTGTGTTTCCTCGTGGCAGTCCTCCTTCCACCGTAACCGGCGGTGGGAAACAGCTCTGGCGAGGTTGCGTATTGGCCATACTCGCTTAACCCATGATCACTTGATGGAGCGCCGCCCTGCTCCTTATTGTCCTAGTTGCATTGTCCCTCTTACGGTCGTGCATGTCCTTCTTGAATGTCCTGACTTCCAGGACGAGCGTATGTCTTGCTTTCCGACCGCCCCTCGCGGTCACCTGTCCCTCGATAGAATTCTTGGTGACTCGGATACTTTTGATATCGTTCGCCTTATGCGTTTTTGTTCTCGTATTGGCATCCTTGGTGATATTTAGCGCCCTCTGATTATATTGCGTCTTTGATGGTGCTACATAGCCTTCCCGGTTTGGTGCCTTCTTTTGATAATTACTTACTTACTCATGTACTATGGAAAAAATGAAAATATAAAAGCAGAAACCACGAACAAAACGCAGTCAAATCATAACATAAAACGAAAAAACAATGTAAAGGATTTGGGTGTACTCATGTCGGAAGACCTTACCTTTAACGAACACTATAAAGTAGCTGTCACAACTGCAAGAAAAATGACAGGTTGGATAACAAGACAGAGCTTTGAGGCACTCCACTTACAACATTTTCCCACTCTGACTTAACCCCATTTATACTATCTCTCTATTTCCTTTGGTATAGCAATGCCCTATTCCAACTTAATATAGCACCCCCAATACCATGAGGTTTACTTTGTCTTTTTAATCAGTCTTTCATGAGGCATTGTATCGAAAGCTTTGCTAAAGTCAAGGTACAAAACATTACAATCCTTACTACTATTAACTGCCTCAACTATGCTAGAATAAAATGATAGCAAATTGGTTAAACATAAATGGCCATTTGTAAAACCATGTTTCGAATCATCTATTTTTTTATGTTTTTTTTCAAGATGAAGACGAATTGTATTTGCAAATATCGATTCAAGTAATTTTTCCACAATAGACGTTAGGCTAATTGGCCGATAGTTTGTCACAAGTGATCTATCAGTTTTCTTAAAAATTGGTACCACATTAGCAACCTTCCATGATTCTGGCACTCTGCTTGACTCGAATGATTTATTAAATATGGTAGATAATGGGTCACAAAGCTCCTCTTTGCATTCTTTAAGCACCCTGGCAAATACTTCATCCGGCCCTGGGGATTTGTTTGGTTTGAGTTTTACTATTTGTTTAATTACATCCTCCCTGGTAACTGCTAAACTAGTCAACCTGTCCTCGTCCCCAGCCACACAGACTTGTTCGGCTGAAGGCATATTGTTAAGTTCCTCTTTAGTAAATACAGAGATAAAATATTTATTAAAAATACTACTCATCTTCTCGTCATCATCCGTTATCTGACCTATCTCAGTTTTTAATGGACCTATCCTTTCATTAATCTTTGTTCGATATAATTGAAAGAAACCTTTAGGATTTGTCTTTGCTTGCCCTGCTATGCGAACTTCATAGTTTCTTTTTGCCCTCATCTCTTTTTTAACATTTGTAATCAGTTGTATGAATTCCTGTTCTAAACTGACTTCCCCATTCTTAATCCTTTTGTATCACGCTCTCTTTTTACCTATAAGGTTCTTGAGATCCTTTGTTATCATTTTTGGGTCATTAGTATTCGCTCTATTCAATTTGTATGGAATACTACGTTCCTGTGCATTGCTTAGAATATTTTTAAATAAGTTGCATTTTGAATCCATATCGAAATCCCTTTTTACGTCGTCTATTGCTGGGTTCACATCTTGCTCCAAGACTGGCCCACCCCTCATGCCAAAGACTTTCCAATTTACTTAAACTCAAAAATTTCTTAGGCTATTAAAATCAGCTTTTCGAAAATCTGGCACTTTAGCAGAATTTTTTCCTACAGATCTATTCCATTCTATTCCAAATCTGATTTGTTTGTGATCACTGTTCCCTAGCTCACTCTCTATTTCGAAGTCATTAATTTGTGTTTCCCTGTTAGTTTACACTAAATCTAAAATATTATTTTCCCGCGTTGGCTCCTTAATGCGTTATAAAGCAATCATCAATTAATTCTATAAAATTTTCTGCTTCATTATTCTCAGTTCTGTTAAACCAATTTATTCAACTAAAATTAAAGTTACCCATGACACAAATACTATTAGGCCAAAATACTCTAGATATTTCATCCCATAGATGCTTTGCTTCCATCCTGTCTAAGTTTGGTGGCCTGTATAATTCCAATTATAAGATTATTTGCTTTTTCGTTTAATTATATCCCAATAGTTTCTGTGTCTGGCTCAGTTTTGATTCCCTCTTTGAGTCTACATTTCAAATTTTCCCTAACATACATGGCTACTCCCCCTCCTCGTCTAATATATCTATCTGTGTGAAATAGTTTAAATCCAGTTATTAGATATTCAGCTAGTAGTTCTCTATTTTCTACATCCATTCACGTTTCGGTAAGTGCAATAATATTTATTTTTTCTCTCTGTGCGGACAAGAACATTTAAATTGTTTATTTTGTTTCTTAGACTTCTACTGTTAGTGTAATATACCCTAAGTGTACTGTTATTTTGAGGTCCTACTCTTTCCCTTATAATTTTGCCAATTTGTTTCCCCCCACAAACACATACTTTTATTACCTTCTTTCTTCATATCAATTCCCATACCACTATCTACAAACAGTTTAAACCCAAACCCAAACAAACGCCTCCAACCACTGGTTCCAACGAGTTCGCAACAGCAACAGCCTTTGATAGATGCACCCCATCCGAGCATACATGTAATTTCTTCCATTGAAGTGTTCCCCAGTTATCGATGAAAGATATTACATTTGATTTGCAATATTTTTCCAGAAAGCAATTGTCACCAAGTGCCCTCGACAATATTAATTTCCAACTCTCTTTCTTGGAAGATTGCCACATATGATCGGGATTCCTCCCTTGCTCCTAACTAATTCTATGGCTATCTTAAACCTCTGTATCAGTGCCTCATTCCTAACACGATGATAAACCTATTCCCCCAATCTCTGGCACAAAAAGTTCTATCCAAATACCTCACCAAGGTTCTAATACCTCAAATACCAAGACGAACGTAGTATTTAATCTCTCTCGATATTTCTGCATTAGAATGATAAATCATGTTATCTCTCAGAGGAGTTTTACATTATAATTGTTCACACATGCAGATGGCAAGTCACAATAGCGCGGCTGCAGAATATTGAACAAACAACACACCAAAGATGAAAAGACGACGACGTTTCGGTCCGTCCACAAGGACGCACAACTTTGTCAATAGCTTTGGACAAGTTTATTTGACAATCAACTAGATAATGGTCCAAGATGGACCAAAGCGTCGTCGTCTTTTCATCTTCTAGTGATGGGGCCTGACGGCTGAATGGATAGCGCTCGGGATTCGTATCCCTAATGTTGTGGGCTCGATCCCTTATCGGATCCCCAGAATCGGATTCGTATCCGATTCTGGGCGGAAAGAAATAAGAACATAAGAATAAAGGTAACTGCAGAAGGCCTATTGGCCCATACGCGGCAGCTCCTATTTATAACTACCCAATCCCACTCATATTCAGACGAGGAGTCACAATAACGTAGATGAAATATGTTGACGAAACCACATACTAGCAAGTGAAGGGACGACCACGTTTCGGTTCGTCCTGGACCTTTCACAAGTCGATGTATATGTCTCATATAAATGTCCTACCCACGCTTGAGACAATCAAGACACCGCACCTCCACCACGTTATGCGGTAATTGGTTACACAAATCAACAGCCCTGTTGATTTGTATTTACCCAGGTCTTTCCTAAATCTAAATTTATCTAATTTATTCCCATTGTTTCGTGTTTTGCCTTGTGTTGATACTTTTAATACCTTATTAATATCCCCTTTTTTATGTCCATTCATCCACTTTCACACTTCTATCTTGTCACCCCTAATTCTTCGCTTTACTAGATGATGTAATTTAATTAACAAATCCACAAGGGCCGTGACGAGGGTTCGAACCTACGTCCGAGAGAATCCCAGATGCACCTTAATCGACTGAGCTATGACATGGTATAAGAATTGCAACTGGGAAATCCACTTGACCTACCATGGATCCTGCAGTCTCTCCGAGACACAAACCAGGTTTTTACACAATTCCCCCATGCACCCGAGCCCTGTCAATCTGATGTTGTTCTTCAGCATGATATAGCTGAAGAACAACACCAGATGTCTTATTACTAATGTTTCGATTAATAAATCCCAGTGTCCTATTTACCTTGTTACGAACATTTATGCATTGATTTTTTTGGTTTTAAATTCTTACTAATCATAACTCCCAGATCCTTTTCGCAATTCCGACTTCGCAATGTCAACACCATCTAGTTCGTATCTTGTAACTCTATCATCATTACCTAGCCTCAAAACCTTACATTTGTCAACATTAAAATGCATCTGCCAATCTTTTGACCATTTCAAAACCCTATGCTACACTAACCCTATGATGTCACCAACAGATATCATATGGACTTCCAACCCATTCGCTGTTCTGGAGGACAAATGCTGTGTGGAGACGGTAGTTCCCTCGAAAGTCAAGACAATGAAAGGAGACCTTAACAGGTTCATTCCTTATTGTTTAGTTTGTCCAGTAATAAACTGGTAGTAATTCTCTGCCCCAACAAGTATACCTACATCGGTGAGGTGGTCACACGTTAATTTATTATCAACCAACTTGACTCCCTTTCCTTGTAGGAGTCTGGTTGTTTTCCCTAGACCTTTAACATTTAGGTCAAATGGGATTTGGTCAACCACTATGGCCTGTACAGGTTGGGTATAACCGTCTAGGTGTACTAGTGGCTGGACTACTGTGTAGTCTTGGGGTCCTCGGTTTATCATGAACCCTGAGAGATTTAATTTTACCGGTGTTACAGGTTATAGTTTCAGCTTACCTGCCGCTTTCTGTGTGAAATATGTTTTCTGGGGCCCTTGATCATATAGGCCACGAGTGGCGATCTTGGTTCCTTTGTTCTTAATTAGAAGTTGGGCAGTGGGCAATGTTGCATTACCTTTAGATGTTGCTGTTTGTATACTGTAGTTTTCTCGCTCTTTGTAGCACTGTACTTTGGTGGAATTTCTATCTCTCACCCTGGGGTTTGAATATTTTATTTTAGGATACTTGCACAGTGCAGCATGATGCTGACCCCATTTACACCTATTGCATGTGTATAGTGGGGTCTCACAGTTGTTAGCATTATGCAGTTTGAGACACCTGTTGCATGTGTGTAACTGCTTGAGTCGTTTAACTCGGGTGTCTTTATTTGGGTAATTGGGCAGCGGCACATAGAGTGTTCTCCTTGGCATAACGTACATGTCCCCCAGCCTACAGTACGTTTAAGGATTACCGGTTTTGGTAAAACAGTAACTGCAAGTTTGGAGGGATTTGCTGCTTGTGCACCTTCACTGCCTTGTCTCATCCACTTTGGTGTGGAAGTGGTTGGTGTACGTTTGTTGGGAATACTTGTTGTACTCTTAGGTCTCACTGATAAATCAGTGTTTGACCTGTTAGTATCAGATTGGTTACTAATACCCGTATTTCTTACCGACTGTGTCGTTTTAGAATTGTCAGTTAAAGAATGTGATGTGGGTACTGTTTCTGGAGGTTTAGCGTAGATTGTAAGTGGCTGGTTGGCTTGTCTTTTATTCACGACTGTACGCAAACCTTCAGTGACATACTGCATTGTCAGGACTGTACTGGCTTGATATGAGTATAACTCGTCTAGCACCTCGCCGGAAAATTTCCTATGCATGACAATTTTAGTCATCCACTCAGCTGTGGGTTGATCCACTTCACTGCTGAATGATCTTAGCAGTGACTCGAGTTTTAGGCTAAAGGCTTGTAAGGAGTCAACTGTTTGATCTGGCTGGGTTAAGTCCAGTAACTGGTGCACGAGATTTATGATAGCCTTCTCTTTGTCAGCATTTTTCCTAGGGAGCTGGATTGGGTGATTAGTGCCATCGTTGTCAGCATTTCCTCTAAGGAGTTGGATTGGGTGATCAGTGCTATCACTTTTTTATTTAAAGTTTCAGTTTCAGCTTCAGCCTTTGTTTCAGCTTCAGCCTTATGCTTACCTTGGAGGCTTAATGATTTAGTAGTCTCAGGGACTGTGTTTTCAGAATCCACAGATAATGTGGATAAGTTGTCTGAGAACAGTTCAGTTTCTGATTGTGTAGTATTTGGAGAAGCTCTAATGCATGAGGTTTTTACCTCAGTAATTGTTTCAGTGAAAGGATCTAATCTGAATAGAGGTTCAGCGTCATATTGATGTAGATCATATTTTACCCGATGTAGAGAGTGCTTGCTTTGGCGTAAGTTTGCTTCAGAAGGGATCCTGCCCTGCGTAAATATCCTCTGGAGTTAGCACCATGTTATAGTGATCCAACCTGGTTTGTATTTCGCCTTCATAGTTGGTTAGGTCAGATTTGATTTGATCTGTTTCATCAGGGTCAGTGTTACTATCATTCAGTACACTGATATATGATTCAATCATAGTCTTGACATGTTAAAAAAAAATATTAGCTACCTCCATGTAGATTTTTAGCATCATGACATTAATTGGATACTCTTGTGACCAATTTTCACATTTATTGAGAAATCTTGTCAGGTGGTTGTGAAAGCCAATCAAACCAATCAAGTCTATCAAAATTTTTTTTTTTACCTTTACAGGGGTAGCCATGTTGGTTATGTGTTTAAGCCGCTATGTGTACGGCTTATTTGGCTATTATTGATATTGCTGGGGTACTTGTTCATATAGCTGTAACAAGTACTTATGGGGATATCCTAGTATTTTATTTTCCTTTACTAGGCTATATTATCCTACCTCACTTAGAGGTTGGAACATACGTTAAATATTGAATATATACACGATTTGAGTGGTACTTAGTATCACTACAGGAAGTACCTCGGGTTAGTCCTTCATTTTCGCCTTCGGTTGGAATAGTGATACATCGCAACACTCAAAGATGAAATTCAATGAAAATAAAGTATTAACGATAAATGTATGGTAAACACAATTCGCGTAATTAATAATTCCCATCCTATTTTAGGTCTGTGCAATAGATTAAATGTTGGCTAGGCTGTACATTCCTTAGTACAGTGCTAACTAAATGAGAATCTTATCCTTGTTGGGTTAGCACAAAGAAATAGATTAGGCTAGGTTGAGCATTGTTCAGTTTAGCTCTAGCCTAAAATTGTCCTACCCACATCTGAGAGTTGGCAAGAAAATTATATAAACTTGTGCAGAAATAGTGTGGTGCAATATTTTGTTTGATTTTGTTTTGTTTTATATTAAATGACAATACATGTACTGCATTAAAAGGGCCATTTACTCACAGGACCAGTCTTAAACCTGAAGAAGCCTATTTCTGTTGACAATCAGTACTACTAGTAAAACTAATTTGTCAGCTGAATATAAATCTCCAGGAACAAAGCATAAAGGAAAATACAACTGACTATATAAATCGAAGATTGAATTTGGTACATTTATTATTAGCCGAAATGGTTTATGGGCCTGAGCAGATAGTCAGTGACTAGTAGCTTAAAACAGTTACAAATTACAACGATCAATGCCACTGACCCCACTATGGATCCAGAACCATACTTGACCAAAATAATTGACCACATTCGGTCCTCTAAACAAAATAAAATGTAATAAAGCTAGAAAGCTTAGCATAACAGGAGTTCAGCAGGAAAAGTTAAAGAGAATTCCAATACCTGCAACTTTTATAAGGACCTTAGTCCTGTACACACTGACACACAAAGTGTCAATCAACAATGTTAAAACTCCTTAGAATAGGTCTACAAGAAGACCGCAATTACACAAAGTTCCTCTAGATAAAGGATCCCAGTAATCCATCTAGTGAAATAGTCACATGCAGGGTTGCATCAGTTTTGTTTCGTGCTGCTTCTTCACCATTTCTGCCTTAAGCAACCTTAGATCCTTAGATACATCTTTGAAGAAGCTCCTTAGCACAAATAAAACTGCAACTATCAATAGACTGTATGTGAATACTTTCCAGAGAACTATCTGTATTGAAACAAAATAGGTTGGGATGATTCGTTTCCAAATACCTTCCCCCCCCCCAAAAAAAAAAAAAAAAAAATTGGTCGCAGTAACAACAGATCTAAGTATCCTAAACAACCTTAAGTTTCCTCACAACCTTATAAACTCAGAACAACGTTTTAGCTACATGTGTTAGTGATGCCTCAAGAAAGGCTTATATTACTGTAGCCAATTTAGTTACCAATGAGCAGGCCACATTGCTCACATCCAAAGTTAGGGTGGCACCGTTAAAAGAAGTTAAAGGAAACGGTAATTGCCACAATTGGCATTAACCCACTACTTAGGTAGTTTTAGGGAAATTAGCTAGGGGTCAGCAGAGTACAAGCTAAGTCTGTATTCACTAACGAAATACAGCTGACTATATTAACAGAGGCTGATTCCAATATCCTCACTTGAAGTTAAGGATGAGTCAGTGAGTCTTCAATGACAAGCCTGTGAAAAGTAGCCTAAATAGCTAGAAATCACAACGACCAAGCCTGCAGTCTCAGAGTCATCCTTGATTTTAATGAATGTTCTCTGAATTAAATAAAACTTAGCTAGGTTAGAAACTTAGTATAACTTTGGAGCAGGCAGGCCATACAAAAACAAAAAACAAAAAAACAATTGTGGAGGTTAAGTGCTGAGGCACAACAACACTCAGTACACTAGAAAAATTGGTTCCTCTGGAATTGGCAGAACAATTCAAATGCCAAACATAGCTAGGCTATAATTTAATAAGTAATGAGATGTGCTCGAGTTGACAGGACAGAGATAACTTAGGTTCCCAACACCTGCAACTCTAATACGGGACTTCCGTACTGTATGCACAGACGTCCAATTTTCACTAACACAAATTTATGTTTATAATTTCGAGGAGCATCAGTGAACATAAGTAACAAACAGTGAGCTGAGACCCGTGTTCCCCGCCCCCCTGAATTATGCCAGAAATTTCCGACCCCCAAAAGACTAACACCTAATACAACAAGCTAAAATCTTCGTATCAGAGAGTTAACTGTACTAACCTTATTTAATTCCTGTTAGGAAACATCTAGAAATCACTCAGAAAATGAAAAGGGTAATTGCGTCAGCCGGCATCGAAGCGCCGCTATTATTAACCTTCCAGGAGTTATGGGAGATTATTAATATTTCCTGTCTATTATTTCTTTAAATTAGAAAAACTTTTTTTAGACTGGAATTAACCAAAACTTATAAAGCATTAAAGCGGTCTTCCACCCGAGGTAAAATTTGACCGTTGTGCTCTCTTACTACTAATGGAATAGTCATGCCTCGAGTTAGCACATATCAAATGTGCTTTAAACTCTACAAACAACTTCTAGTCCAGCATTAGAAACAATCCAAAACTGTCTTCTGGATTTATAATCATTTAATTAAGGAGTAAAATAATGTCTAACTGTTTTAGTTAATGATCGAGTTAAAGTTAATAGCATGACTATTATTGTGACACACACCTCGATAGGAGAAGGAAGACGCCACTTGTACAAAACTTGATACAATCAAGTCTCGATCATGAGGGAAGCAAATTAGTAGCAAATGAATATTTAAGTCATCTGTGGTCCTACAATGTTCCAAGGGTACTGCAACCTTCACACCATTATGAAGCACACGGTATCCGATCGGTTATATATACTGAGTTATTGATATATGGCCATGTAACAAGGTATTTGAATGACCGATCAGTTAAGCCGCATGGAAGTTAAAATCTCCATGGTGAGCACATTTATAGTTAGGAAATTATTGCTGCTGATGTGAGATTTGCTGTGAGGATATTTACTTTACTGTGTTTACGTTGTAAACATTCGGCAGAAGGAGGTGATCAGCTGGGAACCTGGGGGTTACCTACTGTTGTATCAGGTGACTCGAGTGTCCAGCTATGAGATGCTTGCCTTGCATGACCCTCCTGATGTTCTCTGGATGATTCATGTTGAAACCTCCTAATCGGCAATGTCTTTTACTAGTTTCATTAGTTAGTAACTAACCCTATAATATTTTTCTCATTGATTATAACTAATGATTATAATCACCATTGAAGGACACCCTCCAAGGATATGTGTTCAGGGTAACACCCAGCAGGAGTTAAAATTAAATAATACAGTCCAATTGTTTTTAATACAATCCATTTAATATAATAAGTTAAATTGATAAATTTACCTGCTGGGAAATTCCCCACACCTAACACCTAAACAGAATGAATTATTTATTATAGTGAATTATTACATAAATCATGTTCACACTGATGTTTACGTTAGTGGGTTTCTTCTCACCCATTTATTAGAATTTCAAATTATTTTCCCTACATACTTTTAATCTCTTCTTCGCTAATTCTCATTTACTCTAGGAGCCAGGGAGAGGGACGGCACCGAAGTGTATTCATCTCTTCTTTTCTCTATTTTCTCTTTTCTATGCACTCTTCACAAAATTTGTCTTTTATGCCTAGAGAACATGTGGAGCAGGAGGACGCGATTCTGGTTTGGGGAGATTTTTCCCAATATGGCCGCTATGATGGCCGCCAGGCCTAAATCGACTAGTGTCAGGAAATTGTCTATATCTGGTTGAAAATTGTATTGAATCAAAATTGTTCACCACTCCTTTTTTCACTGTATTCATTCACTTCTGAGATGATTTAACTATTACATTTGTTGTACTGTAAATGAATTGTATGCTAAATACAATTCACATTTTTTAGTAAGACGAGTGTAGCACAAACTGTTTAAATAATCTGAACGTCAAGCCTTTCAACAGAGGAGGCAGAACTACTAGCAAGTCAGTTGAAAACTATGATTTCCAGCTTGAGGATAAGTTATGTTATGTGCAACATATTGGCATTAGCCTCGCGGACTTTGACAATTACAGACCTAAACTTACGGAGACTTTCAAGCCAATGACGTTATCATCAGCAACGACAGATATAAACATATCAAGGAAAAGAGTAACACACTTTTCCAGATAATACATTACGTTTTTCTTAATGGCTAGAAGAAAACTCCATTTTATCTTTAGCACAAACAATGCACGAAACATGTAAATCAAAAGTTTGAATTACATCACTGAACCACGCTAGTGTGTGTACCACCCACCACAGTCTTCACAGTATGAACCACGCTAGTGTGTGTACCACCCACCACAGTCTTCACAGTATGAGCCACGTTGGTGTGTGTACCACCTACCACAGTCTTCACAGTATGAACCACGTTGGTGTGTGTACCACCCACCACAGTCTTCACAGTATGAACCACGCTAGTGTGTGTACCACCCACCACAGTCTTCACAGTATGAGCCACGTTGGTGTGTGTACCACCTACCACAGTCTTCACAGTATGAACCACGTTGGTGTGTGTACCACCCACCACAGTCTTCACAGTATGAACCACGTTGGTGTGTGTACCACCCACCACAGTCTTCACAGTATGAACCACGTTGGTGTGTGTACCACCCACCACAGTCTTCACAGTATGAACCACGTTGGTGTGTGTACCACCCACCACAGTCTTCACAGTATGAACCACGCTAGGGTGTGTACCACCCACCACAGTCATCATAACAAGATTAACGACACTCGCAGAAAATTACAGAGTTTAACACCACAACTTTGCAGGTGATATGCCACTTTTGCGCATGGATAACTATGATATCCATAAATATCCATAGTTATCATTAACATGGATATCCACTATGCCATGGATAACTTTGACCATGAAGAGGACACAAAGTCTGGCATTGGTGATTTACATGATACAGTTCTATTTCCGTTCCAGGTGAACTCCAGGTAGAATGCTTACAGCATGAATTGAATATACGCGACTACATTCGTGACTGTTATAAATATGTGGTATATATTCATATATATATATATGTCGTACCTAGTAGCCAGAACTCACTTCTCAGCCTACTATGCAAGGCCCAATTTGCCTAATAAGCCAAGTTTTCATGAATTAATATATTTTCTCTATTATTTTTCTTATGAAATGATAAAGCTACCCATTTCATTATGTATGAGGTCAAATTTTTTTTATTGGAGTTAAAATTAACGTAGATATATGACTGAACCTAACCAACCCTACCTAACCTAAATTAACCTATCTTTATAGGTTAGGTTAGGTTAGGTAGCTGAAAAAGGTAAGTTAGGTTAGGTTAGGTAGGTTAGGTAGTCGAAAAACAATTAATTCATGAAAACTTGGCTTATTAGGCAAATCGGGCCTTGCATAGTAGGCTGAGAAGTGCGTTCTGGCTACTAGGTACGACATATATATATATATATATATATATATATATATATATATATATATATATATATATATGTCGTACCTAGTAGCCAGAACGCACTTCTCAGCCTACTATGCAAGGCCCGATTTGCCTAATAAGCCAAGTTTTCAAGAATTAATGTTTTTACGACTACCTAACCTACCTAACCTAACCTAACCTAACTTTTTCTGCTACCTAACCTAACCTAACCGATAGAGATAGGCTAGGTTAGGTTAGGTAGGGTTGGTTAGGTTCGGTCATATATCTACATTAATTTTAACTCCAATAAAAAAAATTGACCTCATACATAATGAAAATGGGTAGCTTTATCATTTCATAAGAAAAAAATTAGAAAAAATATATTAATTCAGGAAAACTTGGCTTATTAGGCAAATCGGGCCTTGCATAGTAGGCTCAGAAGTGCGTTCTGGCTATTAGGTACGACATATATATATATATATATATATATATATATATGTCGTACCTAGTAGCCAGAACACACTTCTCAGCCTACTATGCAAGGCCCATTTTGCCTAATAAGCCAAGTTTTCATGAATTAATTGTTTTTCGACTACCTAACCTACCTAACCAAACCGAACCTAACTTTTTCGGCTACCTAACCTAACCTAACCTATAAAGATAGGTTAGGTTAGGTTAGGTAGGGTTGGTCAGGTTCGGTCATATATCTACGTTAATTTTAACTCCAATAAACAAAAATTTACCTCATACATAATGAAATGGGTAGCTTTATCATTTCATAAGGAAAAAAATAGAGAAAATATATTAATTCAGGAAAACTTGGCTTATTAGGCAAATCGGGCCTTTTTTAGTGTCAGAGTGGTTGACAAATGGAATGCATTAGGAAGTGATGTGGCTGACTCCATACACAGTTTCAAGTGTAGATATGATAGAGCCCAATAGGCTCAGGAATCTGTACACCTGTTGATTGACGGTTGAGAGGCGGGACCAAAGAGCCAGAGCTCAACCCCCGCAAGCACAACTAGGTGAGTACACACACACACACACACACATATATATATATATATATATATATATATATATATATATATATATATATATATATATATATATATATATATATATATATATATATATATATATATATATATGTCGTACCTAGTAGCCAGAACGCACTTCTCAGCCTACTATGCAAGGCCCGATTTACCTAATAAGCCAAGTTTTCATGAATTAATGTTTTTTCGACTACCTAACCTAACCTAACCTAACTTTTTCGGCTACCTAACCTAACCTAACCTATAAAGATAGGTTAGGTTAGGTTAGGTAGGGTTGGTTGGGTTCGGTCATATATCTACGTTAATTTAAACTCCAATAAAAAAAAATTTACCTCATACATAATGAAATGGGTAGTTTTATCATTTCATAAGAAAAAAATTAGAGAAAATATATTAATTCTGGAAAACTTGGCTTATTAAGCAAATCGGGCCTTGCATAGTAGGCTGAGAAGTGCGTTCTGGCTACTAGGTACGACATATATATATATATATATATATATATATATATATATATATATATATATATATATATATATATATATATATATATATATATATATATATATATATATATATATAGGAATGAAAACTCACACCCCAGAAGTGACTCGAACCCATACTCCCAGAAGCAACGCAACTGGTAACTACAGGGCGCCTTAATCCGCTTGACCATCACGGCCGTCAAAAGGAAGTGATAGCCGAGGCTATTTGAGCCACTTCCCCGACGGCAACTCGGATGGTAATCTTGGGCATAGCATTTCACCAAATCACCTCATTCTTTGGGGCACACGTGAGGAACACAAATGCGAACAAGCCTGAATGGTCCCCAGGACTATATGCGAATGAAAACTCACACCCCAGAAGTGACTCGAACCCATACTCCCAGAAGCAACGCAACTGGTAACTACAGGGCGCCTTAATCCGCTTGACCATCACGGCCGTCAAAAGGAAGTGATAGCCGAGGCTATTTGAGCCACTTCCCCGACGGCAACTCGGATGGTAATCTTGGGCATAGCATTTCACCAAATCACCTCATTCTTTGGGGCACACGTGAGGAACACAAATGCGAACAAGCCTGAATGGTCCCCAGGACTATATGCGAATGAAAACTCACACCCCAGAAGTGACTCGAACCCATACTCCCAGAAGCAACGCAACTGGTAACTACAGGGCGCCTTAATCCGCTTGACCATCACGGCCGTCAAAAGGAAGTGATAGCCGAGGCTATTTGAGCCACTTCCCCGACGGCAACTCGGATGGTAATCTTGGGCATAGCATTTCACCAAATCACCTCATTCTTTGGGGCACACGTGAGGAACACAAATGCGAACAAGCCTGAATGGTCCCCAGGACTATATGCGAATGAAAACTCACACCCCAGAAGTGACTCGAACCCATACTCCCAGAAGCAACGCAACTGGTAACTACAGGGCGCCTTAATCCGCTTGACCATCACGGCCGTCAAAAGGAAGTGATAGCCGAGGCTATTTGAGCCACTTCCCCGACGGCAACTCGGATGGTAATCTTGGGCATAGCATTTCACCAAATCACCTCATTCTTTGGGGCACACGTGAGGAACACAAATGCGAACAAGCCTGAATGGTCCCCAGGACTATATGCGAATGAAAACTCACACCCCAGAAGTGACTCGAACCCATACTCCCAGAAGCAACGCAACTGGTAACTACAGGGCGCCTTAATCCGCTTGACCATCACGGCCGTCAAAAGGAAGTGATAGCCGAGGCTATTTGAGCCACTTCCCCGACGGCAACTCGGATGGTAATCTTGGGCATAGCATTTCACCAAATCACCTCATTCTTTGGGGCACACGTGAGGAACACAAATGCGAACAAGCCTGAATGGTCCCCAGGACTATATGCGAATGAAAACTCACACCCCAGAAGTGACTCGAACCCATACTCCCAGAAGCAACGCAACTGGTAACTACAGGGCGCCTTAATCTGCTTGACCATCACGGCCGTCAAAAGGAAGTGATAGCCGAGGCTATTTGAGCCACTTCCCCGACGGCAACTCGGATGGTAATCTTGGGCATAGCATTTCACCAAATCACCTCATTCTTTGGGGCACACGTGAGGAACACAAATGCGAACAAGCCTGAATGGTCCCCAGGACTATATGCGAATGAAAACTCACACCCCAGAAGTGACTCGAACCCATACTCCCAGAAGCATCCGAGTTGCCGTCGGGGAAGTGGCTCAAATAGCCTCGGCTATCACTTCCTTTTGACGGCCGTGATGGTCAAGCGGATTAAGGCGCCCTGTAGTTACCAGTTGCGTTGCTTCTGGGAGTATGGGTTCGAGTCACTTCTGGGGTGTGAGTTTTCATTCGCATATAGTCCTGGGGACCATTCAGGCTTGTTCGCATTTGTGTTCCTCACGTGTGCCCCAAAGAATGAGGTGATTTGGTGAAATGCTATGCCCAAGATTACCATCCGAGTTGCCGTCGGGGAAGTGGCTCAAATAGCCTCGGCTATCACTTCCTTTTGACGGCCGTGATGGTCAAGCGGATTAAGGCGCCCTGTAGTTACCAGTTGCGTTGCTTCTGGGAGTATGGGTTCGAGTCACTTCTGGGGTGTGAGTTTTCATTCGCATATAGTCCTGGGGACCATTCAGGCTTGTTCGCATTTGTGTTCCTCACGTGTGCCCCAAAGAATGAGGTGATTTGGTGAAATGCTATGCCCAAGATTACCATCCGAGTTGCCGTCGGGGAAGTGGCTCAAATAGCCTCGGCTATCACTTCCTTTTGACGGCCGTGATGGTCAAGCGGATTAAGGCGCCCTGTAGTTACCAGTTGCGTTGCTTCTGGGAGTATGGGTTCGAGTCACTTCTGGGGTGTGAGTTTTCATTCGCATATAGTCCTGGGGACCATTCAGGCTTGTTCGCATTTGTGTTCCTCACGTGTGCCCCAAAGAATGAGGTGATTTGGTGAAATGCTATGCCCAAGATTACCATCCGAGTTGCCGTCGGGGAAGTGGCTCAAATAGCCTCGGCTATCACTTCCTTTTGACGGCCGTGATGGTCAAGCGGATTAAGGCGCCCTGTAGTTACCAGTTGCGTTGCTTCTGGGAGTATGGGTTCGAGTCACTTCTGGGGTGTGAGTTTTCATTCGCATATAGTCCTGGGGACCATTCAGGCTTGTTCGCATTTGTGTTCCTCACGTGTGCCCCAAAGAATGAGGTGATTTGGTGAAATGCTATGCCCAAGATTACCATCCGAGTTGCCGTCGGGGAAGTGGCTCAAATAGCCTCGGCTATCACTTCCTTTTGACGGCCGTGATGGTCAAGCGGATTAAGGCGCCCTGTAGTTACCAGTTGCGTTGCTTCTGGGAGTATGGGTTCGAGTCACTTCTGGGGTGTGAGTTTTCATTCGCATATAGTCCTGGGGACCATTCAGGCTTGTTCGCATATATATATAGTAGTAGTTCTGTAGTAGCCAGAACGCACTTCTCAGCCTACTATGCAAGGCCCGATTTGCCTAATAAGCCAAGTTTTCCTGAATATATATATTTTCTCTAATTTTTGTCTTATGAAATGATAAAGCTACCCATTTCATTATGTATAAGGTCAATTTTTTTTATTGGAGTTAAAATTAACGTAGATATATGACCGAACGTAACCAACCCTACCTAACCTAACCTAACCTAACCTATCTTTATAGGCTAGGTTAGGTGGCCGAAAAAGTTAGGTTAGGTTAGGTTAGGTAGGTTAGGTAGTCGAAAAACAATTAATTCATGAAAACTTGACTTATTAGGCAAATCAGGCCTTGCATAGAGTAGTGGGATTGATGACTACGACGTGCTATTTTCATTTTTTCCAAAGCACGTCGTAGCTTCAGGGGTTTTTGATAGCTACGACGTGCGATTTTCATTTTTTCCAAAGCATGTCGTAGCTTCAGGGGTTTTTGATAGCTACGACCGGCTTTTTTCATTTTTTCCAAAGCCGGTCGTAGCTTCATGGGTTTTTCCTGTTTTTTTTTTCCCTATGTCGGTCATGGCATCTGGGGTTTTTCCTGTTTTTTTTTTCCTAAGCCTGTCGTAGCATCATGGGTTTTTGTGAATTTTTTTGTTCCTATGCTGGTCTTAGCATCATAGTTTTTTGTTCCTATGCCGGTCGTAGCATCATAGTTTTTTGTTCCTAGGGATTAAAAAGCTGGTCCCTGGCATCCCCAAATTTCGTTGGCTTAGTGACCCTGCACAGACATTGCTAATGGTCAATGACGTCACCAGCTAGCCGCTCAGCATTCCTGCACCGGCATGTTCAAGGGGATTAAAAAGCCTGTCGTAGCATCATGAGTTTTGCGATACAACAGTATCTTTGAAACCTAATATAAAATACCATCATCCCTAGTCTATTTTTAATTTCATATTTACTTCTAACCATCGCCCATTACATTCATCAAAGGGAAACAAGTATGTGAGGGAAGAACATAACTTCAGCACTGCAAGAAGTTATGTGTGTATTTTCAAGTTCGTCCCCTGCTGCCTGTATTTACCCAGGTCTTTTTCCTAAATATAAAACTTATCCAATTCATTCCTATTCTGTTTCATGTTGATACGTATAATAGGTTATAAATATTCCCCTTTAGTATGACCATTCAGTCACACCTCTATCATGTCACCCCTATTTCTTCTTCTTCGTCGTCGTTCTAGAGAATGTAATTTGAGCTATGACAATCTTTCTTGAAGGATCGTTTATTATGCATAGGGCAAAAAACAGTAACCCTGAAACCTAATGTAAAATACCATTAACCCTAGACTATTTTAAATTTCCTATTTACTTCCAACCATCGGTCATTGCATGAAACAAAAGGGAAGCAGCACTGCAAGAAGTTATTTGTGTATTTTTCCAGTTCTTCCCCTGTTACCTATATTCACCCAGGTCTTTTTCCTAAATATATAAAAAGAAATGCATTGGTCAGGTCAGGTCAAAAGAAATGCATTGGTCATTGGTTATCCAATTCATTCCTGTTCTGTTTCATGTTGATACGTATAATGGGTCATAAATATTCCCCTTTACTATGACCATTCAGTCACACGTCTATCATGTCACCCCTATTTCTTCTTCATCATCGTCGTTCTAGAGAATGTAATTTGAGCTTTGAGCTTGGACAATCTTTCTTGAAGGATCGTTTATTATGCATAGGGCAAAAAATAATATGAAAAAACTGCTATCAGTCGTTTATATGAAAAACAGAGCCCTGGGCATTGGTGATTTCAATGCGTTTTCAGTAGTAACCAATATTGTCCTTAACCTCACACACGTCTCACATTCGCTCAAAACATACCTCCCACACCTTGCTATGGCATATAACAAACAAATAAATCTCATTCAGTAAAAGCTAGCCTCTCATATTTTAAAATAAGGCCTTCTGCGGCGCGAGGCGCGCTAAATGCGGATCCCAGGAGGTTCACACATAAGTGTGAACTCTTAATCTAGCTTAATACCTCACCTATACTCTGTGCTTCATCAAAGTTGATATTCAGCTACAATAGCTCGTATTTTCGCTCGTTGCTTATATTTTCTGTTATTCATGAACCCGATCAAACCTTCCTAACCTAACCTAACCTAACATATTATTTATAACAAACAAATACATTCTACAGACCAGTTATTGTTGTTGTTTAGTGACATCGTGAAAAGCGAACTCAGGTATAGGGATAAGGTGTTGCTGGCCATTAGCACATAGGTGTGAAGGTATTACAGTACCTTACTGGTCAACTATGTATGACGTCACCAGACAACCAATGCTACCTTTGGCGTCCTACTGGCATGTGTATTTAATGTTATTATTCAAAAATGACTAGACTAACCATCCCCACCTAACCTAATCAGAGGACTAAGAACATACATTTTAGTCATCCACAACTGTAATCATTATTCAGTGATAAGTTCAAAAGTATAACAGAAGCCCAAATGTCGTACTGCAATTTAAGCAGAATCGTACATCTGGCAGCATAGCAGGTGAGCTGAACATAAGAATAAAGGTAACTGCAGAGGTCCTATTGGCCCATACGAGGCAGCTCCAATATATTTCCACCCAATCTCATTCATGTCCACCCTATGCTTAAAACAACCAAGGGATCCCACTTAAAGTATTAGTTTACAACAATAGTTTTAATAAATAGCTCTTATTCTAGTTTTATACACAACAGCAATTATGAAACCCTATAGCTAGATATTCTACTATAATCCACAAGTAGTTACCACACATCTGGCAGTACAGCGGATTAGTGGCTGTGTTCATAGGCTAGTCAACTGTACTCACATCCATCAAATAGATATCCAAATGTCGCACCTCAATTCATCCATCTAGCAACTCAGCTGGATGTTAGCCACTATATTCATAGGCTAATCATTTCTACACCTCAAAAAATCCTAGTCTTGCTACACAAATCAGGTGACTTGTTTCTAAACCAACAGTCGCAAATACAATCATGCATACCTACACATACTTCAAAACCTATGCATTCATAGAGAATAGCCTAGTTTTTTGGCCACCATTTCCCCATTAATCAGATGTAATTTATGCCATACACACAGAAAATACAGCATTTACACACCAAATATGCCATTTATGCACAAAATATATTATTTACACTCAAAATATGCCATCACATAAAAAAATATGACATTTTCATACAAAATATGTCAGTTGCATAAAAAAATATACCATTTACACAATATTGCATGTACACTCAGAGTATGACATTTACACAAAGTACGGTATTTTGCACAAATATATCAAAAGTCTTATGCATTTAGACAATCAAAAATGCGCTTTCACTAAAATTACACAATTTCACAAACATAATTTTCACAAAATACCCACACATTGTCTCATAAACCAAAATATACTTACACCATGGAGATCTATTTTATCAGATTACAGAGCTTACACAAAATACACAATTTTCACACACAAATACAGTTGCACCAGTTCCACTTCAACAAATTAAAAACACAACTTGCATAAATGCACTATTATCACAAAAATTATTATAAAACATGGACGATTATTACACAGTTTGTGTAATTATTTTACATCTTTGCACAATTAATACAAGAAAACTTGCTATATAATTACTCAGCTTGCACAATGACAATCAATACACAAAGGTATAAATAAACAATTCGTCCATATGCAATTACACAACATGCGCAATTAATACACAACTTATACAAATATTACACATCTTTCATAATTATTACACAACTTGTACAAATGCATATCTAGCACAAATACGTACAATACATAACTACCCCAAATATGAAAATACACAACTAGCATAAATACAATTGCGGCATTTACACAACTTGCTCAAAAATATAATCAATACACAACTTACCAAAATATGAACAATACATAACTAGCACATATTCATTAAATACACAACTATGCAATTTCCGCAAATACACATACAAAACATATACAATTAATACATACAACTTGCACAAAACAATACACAATTTATAGAAATATAATCAATACATAATTGCAGTAATCATACAACTTATACAAAATACATAATCTGCACAATTAATACACAAGTATATTAATTGTGCTATATATGTACAAACACAACCAACTAGGACAAACAATACACAATTTGCATGATATTTTTCTGGGTATATTTAGGACATTAATTATAATATGCTGAGTTTAACCAACTCCCCAAAAGTCAGAATTTCACATATAAAAATGGTTCATATGACTTCCGATGAGCTCAATATATAACACATTCTTTTTCCATTAAGATATCAACATTATTAGTGCTAAACTATTCATCTAACATATGTCCACTGTTTTTATGTCTTATTAATACCTTCCTTGTTACATCCTCTCCAATCAGACCACCCATATTTATGTATTTATTCAAACCATCTAACAGACTTATTTGTTCTAGCCTTAGTTATGTTAGGGCAGGTGGGGTTAGGCGAAGTCAGTATTGTCTATGATAATTTTAGACAAATTTGCTATATCTTATCAAAATGCATCTCGTTAAAACTTAAATTCATCGAAATCTATTAAAAATATACTTATACTACGCAAATTTGACTAAATTCAACCTAGCTAAACTTACTAAATATGAGCATCCCATATCCTCACATACAAGCCTATGTCGCCTCTGTCCATACATTATATGAGTCTGCCATATAGCACGAACCCCAAATAGGAAAATTTACACTATTTCATAAACATACTAGTTCATTAGCCTAAGATATTATATATGTCCTTCCCTACACGACCTCACCTAACCTGACCTAGCATATCCAACCCTGGATTTAGTTCAAGTTGGCGAAATTTATGCTATGCCACCTAAATTTCACCAAATTTAAGGCAATTTCCACCAAATATACCCAAATATTGCGTAGCATAGCACTGCCAAAGCCCATTTTCTCCTATTCCATACTACCCTACACAACCTCACCTAACCTGACCTAGCATATCCAAACCTGGATTTGGTTAAAGTTGGCGAAATTTATGCTATGCCACCTAAATTACACCTAATTGAAGGCAATTTCCACCAAATATACCCAAATGTTGTGTATCATAGCATCGCCAAAGCCCATTTTCTCCTATTCCATACTACCCTACACAACCTCACCTAACCTGACCTAGCATATCCAAACCTGGATTTGGTTAAAGTCGACGAAATTTTTGCTATGCCACCTAAATTCGACCAAATATACCCAAATGTTGTGTATCATAGCATCGCCAAAGTCCATTTTTACCTACATTTTCTCCTATTCCATCCTACCCTACACAACCTCACCTAACCTATCCTAGCATATCCAAACCTAGATTTGGTTAAAGTCTGCAAAATTTAAGCTATCCCACCTAAATTCTATCTAATTTAAGGCAATTCCCACCAAATATATCCAAATGTTCTGTATCACAGCACTGCCAAAGCCCATTTTTACCTACATTTTCTCCCATTCCATCCTACCCTACGCAACCTTACCTAACCTATCCTAACATATCCAAACCTAGATTTGGTTAAAGTCGGCGAAATTTAAGTTATCCCATATAAATTTGACCTAATTTAAGACAATTCCCACCAAATATACCCAAAAATGTTTTTGGAACATAGCACGGCCAAAGCTCATTTTAGCTGAGTTTTCATCTATTCCAACCTGCCCTAGACAACCCTACCCATCCTCTCCTGGCATATCCAAAGTCAGATTTGCTTATAGTTGGCAAAAAATTTATGCCTTTCCCACCTAAATTTAACCTAATTTAAGCCAATTTCCACCGAATATACCCCAATGTTTTGTATCTTAGCATGGCCAAAGTTCATTTCACCCAAGTTTTCACCTATTCCATCTTACCTTACACAGCCATACCTAACCTGACCTAGCATATCCCAAGCTAGATTTGATTAGAGTTCGTGAAATTTATGCCTACTCGCCTAAATTCAACCTAATTTAAGACAATTTCTACCCAATATACCCAAAATGTTTTGTTACATAGCTCAGCCAAAGACCATTTTACCCGAGTTTTCACATATTCCAACCTACCCTACATAGCCTTACCTATCCCTGACCTAGCAGATTTGATTAAAGTTTGGGAAATTTAAGCTATCGCCATCAAATTGGAGACAATTTCCACCAAATATGCCTAAATGTTGTGTATCATAGCACAGCCAAAACCCATTTTACCCGCATTTTCACCCATTCCATCTAAACCTTGACCTAGCCTCTGATACTACATATACTCAGAGAAGTGATGTTTTTTTGGATATGAACCTAAATGCCCGTGCCTAACCTGCAAGAGTCTTGGAGCTTTGTTGAATATTTTATCTATTTTTCTTCGAAAACTTGAGTTTTGGATATGAACCTATCCGCACTGTGCCTAACCTGCTAGGATCTTTGTTGAACATTGTAACCATATTCATAGAAAAGTGATGTTTTGGATATGGACCTAACAGCCCCTCTCCTTTAAAACTTGGAACTGTGTTCAATATTGTAGATATAGTGTTGGGTAGGTGTTTTTGTTTTTACACATCAACCCAACCGTCCTGGACCTAACCTCCCTTCATCTAACTTCAAATTTATAGTAAATATGGGAGGAACGTGTTGTTTGTGCATCAACCCAACCGTCCTGGACCTAACCTCCCTTCATCTAACTTCAAATTTATCGTAAATATGGAAGGAACGTGTTGTTTGTGCATCAACCCAACCGTCCTTGACCTAACCTCCATTTATCAAACTTCAAATTTATCATAAATATGGGAGGACCGTGTTATTTATGCATCAACCCTGCCATCCTGGGCCTAACCTCCCTTTATCTAACTTCAAATTTATTGTATATATGGGAAGAAGGTGTTGTTTATGCATCAACCCAACCGCCCTGGACCTAACCTCTGATACACGAATCTTGGTTCAATATTGCATCATACTTGTAGCATTTTTTTTTTTAACATAATTCAACCATCCTCAACCTAACCTCCATTACCTGGGGGGAGGGAGGTTAATGGAAAATATGATAATAATGGGAATTTTCTCTACATCAGTTCAACTCAACCATCCTTAACCTAACCTTAGAAAGGGATATAACTCACCAAAACTATTTAATTACCATTTACCCAATTTTCCTTATCCTAACCTATAACTAAAGGGTTTAGACCCCCCTTTACCTCGAAATTATACTATATATATAAGGTAGGAATATATTTTCACATATAAACCTAACATTCCCTAATTTAACCCTATAGTATAATATCGAGGTAAAGGGGGGTCTAAACCCTTTAGTTATAGGTTAGGATAAGGAAAATTGGGTAAATGGTAATTAAATAGTTTTGGTGAGTTATATCCCTTTCTAAGGTTAGGTTAAGGATGGTTGAGTTGAACTGATGTAGAGAAAATTCCCATTATTATCATATTTTCCATTAACCTCCCTCCCCCCAGGTAATGGAGGTTAGGTTGAGGATGGTTGAATTATGTTAAAAAAAAAAATGCTACAAGTATGATGCAATATTGAACCAAGATTCGTGTATCAGAGGTTAGGTCCAGGGCGGTTGGGTTGATGCATAAACAACACCTTCTTCCCATATATACAATAAATTTGAAGTTAGATAAAGGGAGGTTAGGCCCAGGATGGCAGGGTTGATGCATAAATAACACGGTCCTCCCATATTTATGATAAATTTGAAGTTTGATAAATGGAGGTTAGGTCAAGGACGGTTGGGTTGATGCACAAACAACACGTTCCTTCCATATTTACGATAAATTTGAAGTTAGATGAAGGGAGGTTAGGTCCAGGACGGTTGGGTTGATGCACAAACAACACGTTCCTCCCATATTTACTATAAATTTGAAGTTAGATGAAGGGAGGTTAGGTCCAGGACGGTTGGGTTGATGTGTAAAAACAAAAACACATACCCAACACTATATCTACAATATTGAACACAGTTCCAAGTTTTAAAGGAGAGGGGCTGTTAGGTCCATATCCAAAACATCACTTTTCTATGAATATGGTTACAATGTTCAACAAAGATCCTAGCAGGTTAGGCACAGTGCGGATAGGTTCATATCCAAAACTCAAGTTTTCGAAGAAAAATAGATAAAATATTCAACAAAGCTCCAAGACTCTTGCAGGTTAGGCACGGGCATTTAGGTTCATATCCAAAAAAACATCACTTCTCTGAGTATATGTAGTATCAGAGGCTAGGTCAAGGTTTAGATGGAATGGGTGAAAATGCGGGTAAAATGGGTTTTGGCTGTGCTATGATACACAACATTTAGGCATATTTGGTGGAAATTGTCTCCAATTTGATGGCGATAGCTTAAATTTCCCAAACTTTAATCAAATCTGCTAGGTCAGGGATAGGTAAGGCTATGTAGGGTAGGTTGGAATATGTGAAAACTTAGCTAAAATGGTCTTTGGCTGAGCTATGTAACAAAACATTTTGGGTATATTGGGTAGAAATTGTCTTAAATTAGGTTGAATTTAGGCGAGTAGGCATAAATTTCACGAACTCTAATCAAATCTAGCTTGGGATATGCTAGGTCAGGTTAGGTATGGCTGTGTAAGGTAAGATGGAATAGGTGAAAACTTGGGTGAAATGAACTTTGGCCATGCTAAGATACAAAACATTGGGGTATATTCGGTGGAAATTGGCTTAAATTAGGTTAAATTTAGGTGGGAAAGGCATAAATTTTTTGCCAACTATAAGCAAATCTGACTTTGGATATGCCAGGAGAGGATGGGTAGGGTTGTCTAGGGCAGGTTGGAATAGATGAAAACTCAGCTAAAATGAGCTTTGGCCGTGCTATGTTCCAAAAACATTTTTGGGTATATTTGGTGGGAATTGTCTTAAATTAGGTCAAATTTATATGGGATAACTTAAATTTCGCCGACTTTAACCAAATCTAGGTTTGGATATGTTAGGATAGGTTAGGTAAGGTTGCGTAGGGTAGGATGGAATGGGAGAAAATGTAGGTAAAAATGGGCTTTGGCAGTGCTGTGATACAGAACATTTGGATATATTTGGTGGGAATTGCCTTAAATTAGATAGAATTTAGGTGGGATAGCTTAAATTTTGCAGACTTTAACCAAATCTAGGTTTGGATATGCTAGGATAGGTTAGGTGAGGTTGTGTAGGGTAGGATGGAATAGGAGAAAATGTAGGTAAAAATGGACTTTGGCGATGCTATGATACACAACATTTGGGTATATTTGGTCGAATTTAGGTGGCATAGCAAAAATTTCGTCGACTTTAACCAAATCCAGGTTTGGATATGCTAGGTCAGGTTAGGTGAGGTTGTGTAGGGTAGTATGGAATAGGAGAAAATGGGCTTTGGCGATGCTATGATACACAACATTTGGGTATATTTGGTGGAAATTGCCTTCAATTAGGTGTAATTTAGGTGGCATAGCATAAATTTCGCCAACTTTAACCAAATCCAGGTTTGGATATGCTAGGTCAGGTTAGGTGAGGTTGTGTAGGGTAGTATGGAATAGGAGAAAATGGGCTTTGGCAGTGCTATGCTACGCAATATTTGGGTATATTTGGTGGAAATTGCCTTAAATTTGGTGAAATTTAGGTGGCATAGCATAAATTTCGCCAACTTGAACTAAATCCAGGGTTGGATATGCTAGGTCAGGTTAGGTGAGGTCGTGTAGGGAAGGACATATATAATATCTTAGGCTAATGAACTAGTATGTTTATGAAATAGTGTAAATTTTCCTATTTGGGGTTCGTGCTATATGGCAGACTCATATAATGTATGGACAGAGGCGACATAGGCTTGTATGTGAGGATATGGGATGCTCATATTTAGTAAGTTTAGCTAGGTTGAATTTAGTCAAATTTGCGTAGTATAAGTATATTTTTAATAGATTTCGATGAATTTAAGTTTTAACGAGATGCATTTTGATAAGATATAGCAAATTTGTCTAAAATTATCATAGACAATACTGACTTCGCCTAACCCCACCTGCCCTAACATAACTAAGGCTAGAACAAATAAGTCTGTTAGATGGTTTGAATAAATACATAAATATGGGTGGTCTGATTGGAGAGGATGTAACAAGGAAGGTATTAATAAGACATAAAAACAGTGGACATATGTTAGATGAATAGTTTAGCACTAATAATGTTGATATCTTAATGGAAAAAGAATGTGTTATATATTGAGCTCATCGGAAGTCATATGAACCATTTTTATATGTGAAATTCTGACTTTTGGGGAGTTGGTTAAACTCAGCATATTATAATTAATGTCCTAAATATACCCAGAAAAATATCATGCAAATTGTGTATTGTTTGTCCTAGTTGGTTGTGTTTGTACATATATAGCACAATTAATATACTTGTGTATTAATTGTGCAGATTATGTATTTTGTATAAGTTGTATGATTACTGCAATTATGTATTGATTATATTTCTATAAATTGTGTATTGTTTTGTGCAAGTTGTATGTATTAATTGTATATGTTTTGTATGTGTATTTGCGGAAATTGCTTAGTTGTGTATTTAATGAATATGTGCTAGTTATGTATTGTTCATATTTTGGTAAGTTGTGTATTGATTATATTTTTGAGCAAGTTGTGTAAATGCCGCAATTGTATTTATGCTAGTTGTGTATTTTCATATTTGGGGTAGTTATGTATTGTACGTATTTGTGCTAGATATGCATTTGTACAAGTTGTGTAATAATTATGAAAGATGTGTAATATTTGTATAAGTTGTGTATTAATTGCGCATGTTGTGTAATTGCATATGGACGAATTGTTTATTTATACCTTTGTGTATTGATTGTCATTGTGCAAGCTGAGTAATTATATAGCAAGTTTTCTTGTATTAATTGTGCAAAGATGTAAAATAATTACACAAACTGTGTAATAATCGTCCATGTTTTATAATAATTTTTGTGATAATAGTGCATTTATGCAAGTTGTGTTTTTAATTTGTTGAAGTGGAACTGGTGCAACTGTATTTGTGTGTGAAAATTGTGTATTTTGTGTAAGCTCTGTAATCTGATAAAATAGATCTCCATGGTGTAAGTATATTTTGGTTTATGAGACAATGTGTGGGTATTTTGTGAAAATTATGTTTGTGAAATTGTGTAATTTTAGTGAAAGCGCATTTTTGATTGTCTAAATGCATAAGACTTTTGATATATTTGTGCAAAATACCGTACTTTGTGTAAATGTCATACTCTGAGTGTACATGCAATATTGTGTAAATGGTATATTTTTTTATGCAACTGACATATTTTGTATGAAAATGTCATATTTTTTTATGTGATGGCATATTTTGAGTGTAAATAATATATTTTGTGCATAAATGGCATATTTGGTGTGTAAATGCTGTATTTTCTGTGTGTATGGCATAAATTACATCTGATTAATGGGGAAATGGTGGCCAAAAAACTAGGCTATTCTCTATGAATGCATAGGTTTTGAAGTATGTGTAGGTATGCATGATTGTATTTGCGACTGTTGGTTTAGAAACAAGTCACCTGATTTGTGTAGCAAGACTAGGATTTTTTGAGGTGTAGAAATGATTAGCCTATGAATATAGTGGCTAACATCCAGCTGAGTTGCTAGATGGATGAATTGAGGTGCGACATTTGGATATCTATTTGATGGATGTGAGTACAGTTGACTAGCCTATGAACACAGCCACTAATCCGCTGTACTGCCAGATGTGTGGTAACTACTTGTGGATTATAGTAGAATATCTAGCTATAGGGTTTCATAATTGCTGTTGTGTATAAAACTAGAATAAGAGCTATTTATTAAAACTATTGTTGTAAACTAATACTTTAAGTGGGATCCCTTGGTTGTTTTAAGCATAGGGTGGACATGAATGAGATTGGGTGGAAATATATTGGAGCTGCCTCGTATGGGCCAATAGGACCTCTGCAGTTACCTTTATTCTTATGTTCAGCTCACCTGCTATGCTGCCAGATGTACGATTCTGCTTAAATTGCAGTACGACATTTGGGCTTCTGTTATACTTTTGAACTTATCACTGAATAATGATTACAGTTGTGGATGACTAAAATGTATGTTCTTAGTCCTCTGATTAGGTTAGGTGGGGATGGTTAGTCTAGTCATTTTTGAATAATAACATTAAATACACATGCCAGTAGGACGCCAAAGGTAGCATTGGTTGTCTGGTGACGTCATACATAGTTGACCAGTAAGGTACTGTAATACCTTCACACCTATGTGCTAATGGCCAGCAACACCTTATCCCTATACCTGAGTTCGCTTTTCACGATGTCACTAAACAACAACAATAACTGGTCTGTAGAATGTATTTGTTTGTTATAAATAATATGTTAGGTTAGGTTAGGTTAGGAAGGTTTGATCGGGTTCATGAATAACAGAAAATATAAGCAACGAGCGAAAATACGAGCTATTGTAGCTGAATATCAACTTTGATGAAGCACAGAGTATAGGTGAGGTATTAAGCTAGATTAAGAGTTCACACTTATGTGTGAACCTCCTGGGATCCGCATTTAGCGCGCCTCGCGCCGCAGAAGGCCTTATTTTAAAATATGAGAGGCTAGCTTTTACTGAATGAGATTTTTTTATTTGTTATATGCCATAGCAAGGTGTGGGAGGTATGTTTTGAGCGAATGTGAGACGTGTGTGAGGTTAAGGACAATATTGGTTACTACTGAAAACGCATTGAAATCACCAATGCCCAGGGCTCTGTTTTTCATATAAACGACTGATAGCAGTTTTTTCATATTATTTTTTGCCCTATGCATAATAAACGATCCTTCAAGAAAGATTGTCCAAGCTCAAAGCTCAAATTACATTCTCTAGAATGACGATGATGAAGAAGAAATAGGGGTGACATGATAGACGTGTGACTGAATGGTCATAGTAAAGGGGAATATTTATGACCCATTATACGTATCAACATGAAACAGAACAGGAATGAATTGGATAACTTATATATTTAGGAAAAAGACCTGGGTGAATATAGGTAACAGGGGAAGAACTGGAAAAATACACAAATAACTTCTTGCAGTGCTGCTTCCCTTTTGTTTCATGCAATGACCGATGGTTGGAAGTAAATAGGAAATTTAAAATAGTCTAGGGTTAATGGTATTTTACATTAGGTTTCAGGGTTACTGTTTTTTGCCCTATGCATAATAAACGATCCTTCAAGAAAGATTGTCATAGCTCAAATTACATTCTCTAGAACGACGACGAAGAAGAAGAAATAGGGGTGACATGATAGAGGTGTGACTGAATGGTCATACTAAAGGGGAATATTTATAACCTATTATACGTATCAACATGAAACAGAATAGGAATGAATTGGATAAGTTTTATATTTAGGAAAAAGACCTGGGTAAATACAGGCAGCAGGGGACGAACTTGAAAATACACACATAACTTCTTGCAGTGCTGAAGTTATGTTCTTCCCTCACATACTTGTTTCCCTTTGATGAATGTAATGGGCGATGGTTAGAAGTAAATATGAAATTAAAAATAGACTAGGGATGATGGTATTTTATATTAGGTTTCAAGGATACTGTTGTATCGCAAAACTCATGATGCTACGACAGGCTTTTTAATCCCCTTGAACATGCCGGTGCAGGAATGCTGAGCGGCTAGCTGGTGACGTCATTGACCATTAGCAATGTCTGTGCAGGGTCACTAAGCCAACGAAATTTGGGGATGCCAGGGACCAGCTTTTTAATCCCTAGGAACAAAAAACTATGATGCTACGACCGGCATAGGAACAAAAAACTATGATGCTAAGACCAGCATAGGAACAAAAAAATTCACAAAAACCCATGATGCTACGACAGGCTTAGGAAAAAAAAAAAAACAGGAAAAACCCCAGATGCCATGACCGACATAGGGAAAAAAAAACAGGAAAAACCCATGAAGCTACGACCGGCTTTGGAAAAAATGAAAAAAGCCGGTCGTAGCTATCAAAAACCCCTGAAGCTACGACATGCTTTGGAAAAAATGAAAATCGCACGTCGTAGCTATCAAAAACCCCTGAAGCTATGACGTGCTTTGGAAAAAATGAAAATAGCACGTCGTAGTCATCAATCCCACTACTGCATAGTAGGCTGAGAAGTGCGTTCTGGCTACTAGGTACGACATATATATATATATATATATATATATATATATATATATATATATATATATATATATATATATATATATATATATATATATGTCGTACCTAGTAGCCAGAACGCACTTCTCAGCCTACTATGCAAGGCCCGATTTGCCTAATAAGCCAAGTTTTCCTGAATTAATATATTTTCTCTAATTTTTTTCTTATGAAATGATAAAGCTACCCATTTCATTATGTATGAGGTCAATTTTTTTTTATTGGAGTTAAAATTAACGTAGATATATGACCGAACCTAACCAACCCTACCTAACCTAACCTAACCTATCTTTATAGGTTAGGTTTGGTTAGGTAGCCCAAAAAGGTAGGTTAGGTTAGGTTAGGTAGGTTAGGTAGTCGAAAAACAATTAATTAATGAAAACTTGGTTTATTAGGCAAATCGGGCCTTGCATAGTAGGCTGAGAAGTGCGTTCTGGCTACTAGGTACGACATATATATATATATATATATATATATATATATATATATATATATATATATATATATATATATATATGTCGTACCTAGTAGCCAGAACGCACTTCTCAGCCTACTATGCAAGGCCCGATTTGCTTAATAAGCCAAGTTTTCCAGAATTAATTTATTTTCTCTAATTTTTTTCTTATGAAATGATAAAGCTACCCATTTCATTATGTATGAGGTAAATTTTTTTTTATTGGAGTTTAAATTAACGTAGATATATGACCGAACCCAACCAACCCTACCTAACCTAACCTAACCTATCTTTATAGGTTAGGTTAGGTTAGGTAGCCGAAAAAGTTAGGTTAGGTTAGGTTAGGTAGGTTAGGTAGTCGAAAAAACATTAATTCATGAAAACTTGGCTTATTAGGTAAATCGGGCCTTGCATAGTAGGCTGAGAAGTGCGTTCTGGCTACTAGGTACGACATATATATATATATATATATATATATATATATATATATATATATATATATATATATATATATATATATATATATATATATATATATATATATATATATATATATATATGTGTGTGTGTGTGTGTGTACTCACCTAGTTGTGCTTGCGGGGGTTGAGCTCTGGCTCTTTGGTCCCGCCTCTCAACCGTCAATCAACAGGTGTACAGATTCCTGAGCCTATTGGGCTCTATCATATCTACACTTGAAACTGTGTATGGAGTCAGCCACATCACTTCCTAATGCATTCCATTTGTCAACCACTCTGACACTAAAAAAGTTCTTTCTAATATCTCTGTGGCTCATTTGGGCGCTCAGTTTCCACCTGTGTCCCCTTGTGCGTGTGCCCCTTGTGTTAAATAGCCTGTCTTTATCTACCCTATCAATTCCCTTGAGAATCTTGAATGTGGTGATCATGTCCCCCCTAACTCTTCTGTCTTCCAGCAAAGTGAGGTTTAATTCCCGTAGTCTCTCCTCGTAGCTCATACCTCTCAGCTCGGGTACTAGTCTGGTGGCAAATCTTTGAACCTTTTCCAGTTTAGTCTTATCCTTGACTATTTACGGACTCCATGCTGGGGCTGCATACTCCAGGATTGGCCTGACATATGTGGTATACAAAGTTCTGAATGATTCTTTACACAAATTTCTGAATGCCGTTCGTATGTTGGCCAGCCTGGCATATGCCGCTGATGTTATCCTCTTGATATGCGCTGCAGGAGACAGGTCTGGCGTGATATCAACTCCCAAGTCTTTTTCTTTCTCTGACTCCTGAAGAATTTCCTCTCCCAGATAATACCTTGTATTTGGCCTCCTGCTCCCTGCACCTATCTTCATTATATTACATTTGGTTGGGTTAAACTCTAACAACCACTTGTTCGACCATTCCTGCAGTTTGTCTAGGTCTTCTTGAGGCCTCAAACAGTCCTCTTCTGTCTTAATCCTTCTCATAATTTTGGCATCGTCCGCAAACATTGAGAGAAATGAATCTATACCCTCCGGGAGATCATTTACATATATCAGAAACAAGATAGGACCGAGTACAGAGCCCTGTGGGACTCCACTGGTGACTTCACGCCAATCGGAGGTCTCACCCCTCACCGTAACTCTCTGCTTCCTATTCACTGGAGCACCTTACCAGCTACACCTGCCTGTCTCTCCAGCTTATGTACCAGCCTCTTATGCGGTACTGTGTCAAAGGCTTTCCGACAATCCAAGAAAATGCAGTCCGCCCAGCCCTCTCTTTCTTGCTTAATCTGTGTTACCTGGTCATAGAATTCTATTAAGCCAGTCAGGCAAGATTTACCCTCCCTGAACCCATGTTGTCGATTTGTCACGAAGTCCCTTCTCTCCAGATGAGCTACCAGGTTTTTTCTCACGATCTTCTCCATCACCTTGCATGGTATACAAGTTAAGGACACTGGCCTGTAGTTCAGTGCCTCTTGCCTGTCGCCCTTTTTGTATATTGGGACCACATTCACCGTCTTCCATATTTCTGGTAGGTCTCCCGTCTCCAGTGACCTACTATACACTATGGAGAGTGGCAAGCAAAGTGCCTCTGCACACTCTTTCAGTACCCATGGCGAGATCCCGTCTGGACCAACAGCCTTTCTAACATGTCCGAAACGCTTTGTGTAATAGTAGCTTTAGGCATTGTATGTACTAGCTCTATCTATAAGTCCACCAATCTTTGTAAAAATCTCTTGTATGTATGTACCTTACCTAAATAAACATTTATTTATTTATTTTATCCAGGTCCAGCAGGTGTCTCTTGACCTCCTCTCTCGTAATTTCAAACTCTTCCAAGGCCGCCTAGTTTACTTCCCTTTCTCCTAGTACAGTGACCTCACCTTGTTCTGTTGTGAAGACCTCTTGGAACCTCTTGTTGAGTACATCACACACCTCTTTGTCATTCTCTGTATACTTGTCCTCGCGTGTTCTAAGTTTCACTACCTGTTCTTTCACTGTTGTTTTCCTTCTGATATGACTGTGGAGTAGCTTTGGTTCGGTCTTGGCTTTGTTTGCTATATCATTTTCATAACTTTTCTCTGCTTCTCTTCTCACCCTGACATACTCATTCCTGGTTCTCTGGTATCTCTCTCTGCTTTCTGGTGTTCTGTTATTCCGGAAGTTCCTCCACGCCCTTCTGTTCAGTACCTTTGCTTCCATACATGCCCTATTATACCATGGATTCTTCTTTTGCTTCTCGGATTTTTCCTTTTGGGCCGGGATGTATCTGCTTACTGCCTCCTGACACTTTTGGGTGACATAGTCCATCATATCTTGTACAGACTTAGCTCTGAGGTCTGTGTCCCAAGGTATTTCCCTTAGGAAGCTTCTCATCTCCTCATAATTTCCCTTTCGGTATGCCAGCCTTTTGTTTCCTAGTTCTTTTTTTGGGGGGATAATTCCTAGCTCTACCAGGTACTCAAAGTTCAATACACAGTGATCACTCATTCCCAAGGGCGCTTCCATCTTGACTTCCCTTATATCCCACTCATGTAGGGTAAATATTAGATCAAGCATTGCTGGTTCATCCTCTCCTCTCATTCTCGTTGGATCCTTGATGTGCTGGCTTAGAAAGTTTCTTGTTGCCACGTCCAGCAGCTTAGCTCTCCATGTTTCTGGTCCTCCATGCGGGTCTCTGTTCTCCCAATCTATGTTCCCATGGTTAAAGTCTCCCATGATTAGTAGTCCAGATCCATTCCTGCTAGCAACAGAAGCTGCTCTCTCCATTATGTTAATGGTGGCCATATTGTTTCTATCATATTCCTGTCTGGGTCTTCTGTCATTTGGTGGTGGATTATATATGACTACGACTATAATTTTTTGCTCTCCAGTTGTTATTGTTCCTATTATGCACTGAAACCTTCACAGCCCTGAACAACCAATTCCTCGAAATCCCAGCCTTTTCTTACCAGCAGAGCTACACCACCCCCACCTCTTCCTTCTCTTTCTTTCCTCATAACATAATAGTCCTGTGGGAACACTGCATTTGTTATTGTTTTCGTCAGCTTTGTTTCTGTGAGAGCTATTATGTCTGGGTTTTCCTCTAGTACCCATTCTCCAAGTTCATGTGCTTTATTTGTAATACCGTCTATGTTAGTGTACATTGCCTTGAGGCTCACTTTCTTCTGTCCCTTCTCAAATCTCCTCCTTGATGAATGTTCTGCTGGTGGAGGAAGCTGTGCCATGGGTGTGAGGATTTGTTAGGTGGATACCAGGGTTGCAGAGGATACTGGGATGAGGGGTGGGGGGTCAAGTGAAGGGGGAAGATATGTGTGTGTGTGTGTGTGTGTGTGTGTGTGTGTGTGTGTGTGTGTGTGTGTGTGTACTCACCTATATGTGCTTGCAGGATCGAGCATTGACTCTTGGATCCCGCCTAAAGTTTTAGTAACTCAAAGAGATAATTTCAGCATCTTCTGGAGCTTGCCAGTCACACACACACACACACACACACACACACACACACACACACACACACACACACACACACACACACACACACACACACATTGTGTGTGTGTGTGACTGGCAAGCTCCAGAAGATGCTGAAATTATCTCTTTGAGTTACTAAAACTTTTACCATTTATCAAACCTTAAGGAAGAGGAGCCAAAATCATGAATTGGTTGCATATGGTCACTGGGACGATTTTTGTGCTTATAACTTCCAAAATGCCACTTTTTCACAAACCGTGTCAGTAATGAAATGCTTTTAACTCTCTTGAAGTAGAAAAGCATTCTTTAAAACGCCTTTCAGCAATTGTTCTCATTCTTCCTTATCCTGATATATGTCACTTATCCTGCTCTGTGTACACAACAATGGTGAGCTTTCAAGATGCAATGGTGCAGGTAAATGAGGCTTGTGGGGCTTTTGGAGTGACGAGGTTGGTTATCTTATCGCCAAGGAACTTCAGCTCTTGTTTCTTTCTGACTTTGAAAATATTTTTCTTGGTATGGGTTCCTTCTACACAACAAAATGTTTCATTAACAGCTTAGGCCAGTAACTGGAGGACGGCGGTATTGTTGAAGCACCGATGGAGACTGAAGTATTTGGTCCAAACATGTCTGTGACTGTACCAAAAGGCAGTCACTATTCGAGACGAGTGACGGTTTGGTTATAACTACAGAAGCTCTGCAACGAATACAATTTTCAGAAATTTGTGCCAACACTGAACGTGAGAAATACCACACTTTACCAAGCATAATACACTGGAAGTATCTTGTGTGGAAATGGAACACTTTAGTACGAAGAAGAAAATGGATGATATGCAAGATCTTTTGCAGGGGATCAGTTGGAAATTTACCCCGTATATATAACTATAAAGTTGTGCAGAAAAAAATCATTGTTTGTTGCTATTGGAACACTTTCCTTATGAGCTCTTCCCGTTATTGAGGGATATCATAAGAGCCGATAGCGCTTCTTATTTTTTTTAATAATTTCCTAACATTTTGTCCATGTTGCCACATTCATTCACCTTTGCCGATGTTTTAATTAGTGTGCTGACATATTTTTTACCCTTTTCATTTTCCCGTTTTCATATGTCTCTTTCTCGTTCAGTTTGTATCCATAAAGAAAGCATAAATTACTATCATCAACTGATCCTGTCCCCGCCTCACCCAGTAAGCTCTCCTCCTTCTCCCTGTGTGAAGCCCGGTTCATAGTCTCTTGCTCCAATATCACTATGAATACTTTCTCTGTACGCGTTATCAATTTTTATCAAGTTCAATAATAATTTTTTCCTTACCAACCGACTGATAACACCAACACGTGTTATCAGTCACACCTCGAGATAATACAATAAATATTAAAGATATTAAGAGAAATTTGTAAGCAGGTCATAACATACTCACCCTCTCGAGCTTGAGCGGGACGCACTGAGGAAAAGCGTTGAGTCCTTTGTTAAGCTGTCGCACCACGAACTGGCCGACCGTTTTGAGCCGCTTGTCCGTAGCGTCCACCTCCGTCGTCAGCTGGCAGGCGCAGAAGTGTTCGCTGACCGAGGCATCCTTGCATGTCCTCTCCAGCGGCACCTCCCGGAACAGGCTTTGACCGTGCACGGATGCTGTGGGTCTGGTGAGGTACACAGTCGGTATTAAGACATTGGCGAGAATCACATCACACCTTACGGGCTACTCATGCCCGTGCCACCTCTTGGGTGGCTTAATCTTCAACAGTCACTCAATTACCACACTGGCAGACATGAACACACACCCTTGGGCTTGATGGCTGTCATCAATACTCTCCTAACTACGCTCCAGAAATCTTGCCCAGCAATATGGGTGAAGGAAATTGTAAGTAATGTTAGTGGTCCATTAACTGTACACACATGAAGGAAATGTGGTAGAAGAGACAAAGACACTTCAGACAAAAGAGTTGTTACTCCTGGTCTCCCTTGCTCAGGTGGCATCCATCTTTGTTTACAAATGAAGTAGGGAATGCGTTCCATGGATGAGTAGTGTCACTCCCTCTGGATGTGGTGTGGCGGTTGTAGGAGTCCCCAGGGACGAGCACGTGTCTCAGGAGTCCCCAGGGACGAGCACGTGTCTCGTGAGTCCCCCAGGGACGAGCACGTGTCTCGGGAGTCCCCAGGGACGAGAACGTGTCTCGTGAGTCCCCAGGGACGAGCACGTGTCTCGGGAGTCCCCAGGGACGAGCACGTGTCTCGGGAGTCCCCAGGGACGAGCACGTGTCTCGGGAGTCCCCAGGGACGAGCACGTGTCTCGGGAGACCCCAGGGACGAGCACGTGTCTCGGGAGTCCGCAGGGATGAGCACGTGTCTCGGGAGTCCACTGTGACGAGCACGTATCTCGGGAGTCCCCCAGGGACGAGCACGTGTCTCGGGAGTCCCCAGGGACGAGCACGTGTCTCGGGAGTCCCCAGGGACGAGCACGTGTCTCGGGAGTCCCCAGGGACGAGCACGTGTCTCGGGAGTCCCCAGGGACGAGCACGTATCTCGGGAGTCCCCCAGGGACGAGCACGTGTCTCGGGAGTCCCCAGGGACGAGCACGTGTCTCGGGAGTCCCCAGGGACGAGCACGTGTCTCGGGAGTCCCCAGGGATGAGCACGTGTCTCGGGAGTCCCCCAGGGACGAGCACGTATCTCGGGAGTCCCCCAGGGACGAGCACGTGTCTCGGGAGTCCCCAGGGACGAGCACATGTCTCGGGAGTCCCCAGGGATGAGCACGTGTCTCGGGAGTCCCCCAGGGACGAGCACGTGTCTCGGGAGTCCCCAGGGACGAGCACGTGTCTCGGGAGTCCCCAGGGACGAGCACGTGTCTCGGGAGTCCCCAGGGATGAGCACGTGTCTCGGGAGTCCCCCAGGGACGAGCACGTATCTCGGGAGTTCCCCAGGGACGAGCACGTATCTCGGGAGTCCCCAGGGACGAGCACGTGTCTCGGGAGTCCCCCAGGGACGAGCACGTGTCTCGGGAGTCCACTGTGACGTGTGTAGGGAAAATGTAAATGTAACGGATACCTGTCGCCCTGGGATGCATCATTACAAGGTGTGGTGTTGCAACATTACAAGGTGTGGTGTTGTAACATTACAAGGTGTGGTGTTGCAACATTACAAGGTGTGGTGTTGTAACATTACAAGGTGTGGTGTTGCAACATTACAAGGTGTGGGGTTGTAACATTACAAGGTGTGGTGTTGCAACATTACAAGGTGTGGGGTTGTAACATTACAAGGTGTGGTGTTGCAGCATTACAAGGTGTGGTGTTGCAACATTACAAGGTGTGGTGTTGCAACATTACAAGGTGTGGTGTTGTAACATTACAAGGTGTGGTGTTGCAACATTACAAGGTGTGGGGTTGTAACATTACAAGGTGTGGTGTTGCACCATTACAAGGTGTGGTGTTGCAGCATTACAAGGTGTGGTGTTGCAACATTACAAGGGACGGTGTTGCAGCAATACAAGGGTCGGTGTTGCAACATTACAAGGAACGGTGTTGCAACATTACAAGGGACGGTGTTGCAACATTACAAGGGTCGGTGTTGCATCATTACAAGGGTCGGTGTTGCAACATTACAAGGGACGGTGTTGCAACATTACAAGGGACGGTGTTGCAACATTACAAGGTGTGGTGTTGTAACATTACAAGGTGTGGTGTTGTAACATTACAAGGTGTGGTGTTGCAACATTACAAGGGTCGGTGTTGCATCATTACAAGGGTCGGTGTTGCAACATTACAAGGGACGGTGTTGCAACATTACAAGGGACGGTGTTGCAACATTACAAGGTGTGGTGTTGCAACATTACAAGGGACGGTGTTGCATCATTACAAGGGACGGTGTTGCATCATTACAAGGGACGGTGTTGCAACATTACAAGGGACGGTGTTGCAACATTACAAGGGACGGTGTTGCATCATTACAAGGGACGGTGTTGCAACATTACAAGGGACGGTGTTGCAACATTACAAGGGTCGGTGTTGCAACATTACAAGGGACGGTGTTGCAACATTACAAGGGACGGTGTTGCATCATTACAAGGGACGGTGTTGCATCATTACAAGGGTCGGTGTTGCATCATTACAAGGGACGGTGTTGCATCATTACAAGGGTCGGTGTTGCATCATTACAAGGGACGGTGTTGCATCATTACAAGGGTCGGTGTTGCATCATTACAAGGGACGGTGTTGCAACATTACAAGGGACGGTGTAGCAACACTACAAGGGACGGTGTTGCAACATTACAAGGGACGGTGTAGCAACACTACAAGGGACGGTGTTGCATCATTACAAGGGACGGTGTTGCAACATTACAAGGGACGGTGTTGCATCATTACAAGGGACGGTGTTGCAACATTACAAGGGACGGTGTAGCAACACTACAAGGGACGGTGTTGCAACATTACAAGGGACAGTGTTGCATCATTACAAGGGACGGTGTTGCATCATTACAAGGGTCGGTGTTGCAACATTACAAGGGACGGTGTTGCAACATTAGAAGGGACGGTGTTGCAACAATACAAGGGACGGTGTTGCAATAATACAAGGGACGGTGTTGCATCATTACAAGGGACGGTGTTGCATCATTACAAGGGTCGGTGTTGCATCATTACAAGGGTCGGTGTTGCATCATTACAAGGGACGGTGTTGCAACATTACAAGGGACGGTGTTGCATCATTACAAGGTGTGGTGTTGCATCATTACAAGGGACGGTGTTGCAACATTACAAGGGACGGTGTTGCAACATTACAAGGGTCGGTGTTGCATCATTACAAGGGTCGGTGTTGCATCATTACAAGGTGTGGTGTTGCATCATTACAAGGGTCGGTGTTGCATCATTACAAGGTGTGGTGTTGCATCATTACAAGGGTCGGTGTTGCATCATTACAAGGGACGGTGTTGCATCATTACAAGGGACGGTGTGGCATCATTACAAGGTGTGGTGTTGCATCATTACAAGGGACGGTGTTGCATCATTACAAGGGACGGTGTTGCATCATTACAAGGGTCGGTGTTGCATCATTACAAGGGTTGGTGTTGCATCATTACAAGGGACGGTGTTGCATCATTACAAGGGACGGTGTGGCAACATTACAAGGGACAGTGTTGCATCATTACAAGAGACGGTGTTGCATCATTACAAGGGTCGGTGTTGCATCATTACAAGGGACGGTGTTGCATCATTACAAGGGACGGTGTTGCATCATTACAAGGGACGGTGTTGCATCATTACAAGGGTCGGTGTTGCATCATTACAAGGGACGGTGTTGAATCATTACAAGGGACAGTGTTGCATCATTACAAGGGTCGGTGTTGCAACATTACAAGGGACAGTGTTGCATCATTACAAGGTGTGGTGTTGCATCATTACAAGGGACGGTGTTGCATCATTACAAGGGACGGTGTTGCATCATTACAAGGGACGGTGTTGCATCATTACAAGGTGTGGTGTTGCATCATTACAAGGGACGGTGTTGCATCATTACAAGGGACGGTGTTGCATCATTACAAGAGACGGTGTTGCAACATTACAAGGGACGGTGTTGCAACATTACAAGGGACGGTGTTGCATCATTACAAGAGACGGTGTTGCAACATTACAAGGGACGGTGTTGCAACATTACAAGGGACGGTGTTGCATCATTACAAGAGACGGTGTTGCAACATTACAAGGGACGGTGTTGCAACATTACAAGGGTCGGTGTTGCAACATTACAAGGGACGGTGTTGCAACAACACAAGGGACGGTGTTGCATCATTACAAGGGTCGGTGTTGCAACATTACAAGGGACGGTGTTGCAACAATACAAGGTGTGGTGTTGCAGCATTACAAGGGACGGTGTTGCAACAATACAAGGGACGGTGTTGCATCATTACAAGGGACGGTGTAGCAACATTACAAGGTGTGGTGTTGCAGCATTACAAGGGACGGTGTTGCAACATTACAAGGGACGGTGTTGCAACATTACAAGGGACGGTGTTGCATCATTAGAAGGGACGGTGTTGCATCATTACAAAGGACGGTGTTGCAGCATTACAAGGGACGGTGTTGCATCATTACAAGGGACGGTGTTGCATCATTACAAGGTGTGGTGTTGCATCATTACAAGGGACGGTGTTGCATCATTACAAGGGACGGTGTTGCATCATTACAAGGGACGGTGTTGCATCATTACAAGGGACGGTGTTGCAACATTACAAGGGACAGTGTTGCATCATTACAAGGGACGGTGTTGCATCATTACAAGGTGTGGTGTTGCATCATTACAAGGGTCGGTGTTGCAGCATTACAAGGGACGGTGTTGCATCATTACAAGGGACGGTGTTGCATCATTACAAGGGACGGTGTTGCATCATTACAAGGGACGGTGTTGCATCATTACAAGGGACGGTGTTGCATCATTACAAGGGACGGTGTTGCATCATTACAAGGGACGGTGTTGCATCATTACAAGGTGTGGTGTTGCATCATTACAAGGGACGGTGTTGCATCATTACAAGGGACGGTGTTGCATCATTACAAGGGTCGGTGTTGCAACATTACAAGGGTCGGTGTTGCAACATTACAAGGGACGGTGTTGCAACATCACAAGGGACGGTGTTGCATCATTACAAGGGACGGTGTAGCAACATTACAAGGGACGGTGTTGCAACAATACAAGGTGTGGTGTTGCAACATTACAAGGGACGGTGTTGCAACAACACAAATGACGGTGTTGCATCATTACAAGGGACGGTGTTGCATCATTACAAGGGACGGTGTAGCAACATTACAAGGGACGGTGTTGCATAATTACAAGGTGTGGTGTTGCAACATTAGAAGGGACGGTGTTGCAACAATACAAGGTTTGGTGTTGCAACATTACAAGGGACGGTGTTGCAACAACACAAATGACGGTGTTGCATCATTACAAGGGACGGTGTTGCATCATTACAAGGGACGGTGTAGCAACATTACAAGGGACGGTGTTGCATAATTACAAGGTGTGGTGTTGCAACATTAGAAGGGACGGTGTTGCAACATTACAAGGTGTGGTGTTGCAACATTACAAGGGACGGTGTTGCAACATTACAAGGGACGGTGTTGCATCATTACAAGGGACGGTGTTGCAACATTACAAGGGACGGTGTTGCATCATTACAAGGTGTGGTGTTGCATCATTACAAGGTGTGGCGTTGCATCATTACAAGGGACAGTGTTGCATCATTACAAGGGACGGTGTTGCATCATTACAAGGGACGGTGTTGCATCATTACAAGGGACGGTGTTGCAACATTACAAGGGACGGTGTTGCAACATTACAAGGGACGGTGTTGCAACATTACAAGGGACGGTGTTGCATCATTACAAGGGACGGTGTTGCATCATTACAAGGGACGGTGTTGCAACATTACAAGGGTCGGTGTTGCAACATTACAAGGGACGGTGTAGCAAGACTACCAGGGACGGTGTTGCAACATTGCAAGGGACGGTGTTGCAACATTACAAGGGACGGTGTTGCAACATTACAAGGGACGGTGTTGCAACATTACAAGGTGTGGTGTTGCAACATTACAAGGTGTGGTGTTGCATCATTACAAGGGACAGTGTTGCATCATTACAAGGGACGGTGTTGCATCATTACAAAGGACGGTGTTGCATCATTACAAGGGACGGTGTTGCAACATTACAAGGTGTGGTGTTGCAACATTACAAGGTGTGGTGTTGCATCATTACAAGGTGTGGTGTTGCATCATTACAAGGGACAGTGTTGCATCATTACAAGGTGTGGTGTTGCATCATTACAAGGGACAGTGTTGCATCATTACAAGGGACGGTGTTGCATCATTACAAGGGACGGTGTTGCAACATTACAAGGGACGGTGTTGCATCATTACAAGGTGTGGTGTTGTATCATTACAAGGGACGGTGTTGCATCATTACAAGGGACAGTGTTGCATCATTACAAGGGACGGTGTTGCATCATTACAAGGGACGGTGTTGCAACATTACAAGGGTCGGTGTTGCATCATTACAAGGTGTGGTGTTGCATCATTACAAGGGACGGTGTTGCAACATTACAAGGGACGGTGTTGCATCATTACAAGGGACGGTGTTGCAACATTACAAGGGACGGTGTTTCATCATTACAAGGGACGGTGTTGCAACATTACAAGGGACAGTGTTTCATCATTACAAGGTGTGGTGTTGCATCATTACAAGGGACGGTGTTGCATCATTACAAGGGACGGTGTTGCATCATTACAAGGTGTGGTGTTGCAACATTACAAAGGGGTGGTGTTGCAACATTACAAGGTGTGGTGTTGCAACATTACAAGGGTCGGTGTTGCAACATTACAAGGGACGGTGTTGCAACATTACAAGGGACGGTGTTGCAACATTACAAGGTGTGGTGTTGCAGCATTACAAGGGACGGTGTTGCATCATTACAAGGGACGGTGTTGCATCATTACAAGGTGTGGTGTTTCATCATTACAAGGGACGGTGTTTCATCATTACAAGGTGTGGTGTTGCAACATTGCAAGGGACGGTGTTGCATAATTACAAGTGACGGTGTTGCATCATTACAAGGGACGATGTTGCAACATTACAAGGGACGGTGTTGCAACATTACAAGGGACGGTGTTGCAACATTACAAGGGACGGTGTAGCATCATTACAAGGGACGGTGTTGCAACATTACAAGGGACAGTGTTGCATCATTACAAGGGACAGTGTTGCATCATTACAAGGGACGGTGTTGCAACATTACAAGGGACGGTGTTGCAACATTACAAGGGACGGTGTTGCAACATTACAAGGTGTGGTGTTGCAACATTACAAGGGACGGTGTTGCAACATTACAAGGGACAGTGTTGCATCATTACAAGGGACGGTGTTGCATCATTACAAGGGACGGTGTTGCATCATTACAAGGGACAGTGTTGCATCATTACAAGGGACAGTGTTGCAACATTACAAGGTGTGGGGTTGTGGTAACCGACCTGTGAGATGTATATTTCAGATATTTGAATTTATATAGAATTTATATTTACGTTAATTTATATATTTCGATTGCAATTTGTATGATGTTTAACAGACTGTATTTTTTGCAATTATTCTCACAAATCGATCCTTATTATCTCTCTTTCTCTCTCTCTCTCTCTCTCTCTCTCTCTCTCTCTCTCTCTCTCTCTCTCTCTCTCTCTCTCTCTCTCTCTCTCTCTCTCTCTCTCTCTCTCTGTCTGTATATATATATATATATATATATATATATATATATATATATATATATATATATATATATATATATATATATATATATATATAGATATAATGTCGTACCTAGTAGCCAGAACGCACTTCTCAGCCTACTATGCAAGGCCCGATTTGCCTAATAACCCAAGTTATCATGAATTAATTGTTTTTCGACTACCTAAACTACCTAACCTAACCTAACCTAACTTTTTCGGCTACCTAACCTAACCTAACCTATAAAGATAGGTTAGGTTAGGTTAGGTAGGGTTGGTTAGGTTCGGTCATATATCTACGTTAATTTTAACTCCAATAAAAAAAATTGACCTCATACATAATGAAATGGGTAGCTTTATCATTTCATAAGAAAAAAATAGAGAAAATATATTATTTCAGGAAAACTTGGCTTATTAGGCAAATCGAGCCTTGCATAGTAGGCTGAGAAGTGCGTTCTCAGGTACTATATATATATATATATATATATATATATATATATATATATATATATATATATATATATATATATATATATATATATATATATATATATAAATATATATATATATATATATATATATATATATATATATATATATATATATATATATATATATATATATATATATATATATATATATATATATATATATATATATATATATATATATTAAATATGACCGAAAAAGTAAGATTAATAATTCTAACACGAATTTTCTCAACTATTTCTTATTTTTCTTTTCACTGTTGATGGTAATTGAAAAATCAATTCTCCAAAATTCATTTTTATTCCTAGTCTGACGCGACACTTGAATGCGTTTCATAATAATTTATTCCATTTTCAAAGACTTTAGTTTACACACACACAACTTTAACTTTGCAAACACTAAACAGAGTTTAAACACCTTTGATTTTATACCTGCATTTGGGCGAGGTGATATGTTACAACAGTTTTGGATGAGGTGAAAACAAACTTTCAACACAAGACAGAACACGAAACAATGGGTATAATATTTTGTAAGTTAAAGGGAAGAATGGAAGTAACTGCAAAGGGCCTATTGGCCCATATTACTTGATGCTTCTATATTGGTGCGGAGTCTTGAAGTGGGTAGAATATAGTTGTGCATTAATTGGCTGTTGATTAATGGTGTCGACTTCTTAATGTGTAGTGCCTCGCAGATGTCAAGCCGCCTGCTATCGCTGTATCTATCGATGATTTCCGTGTTTTTTGTTAAGACTTCTCTGGTGATGGTCTGGTTGTGGGAAGAGATTATATGTTCCTTAATGGAGCCCTGTTGCTTATGCATCGTTAATCGCCTGGAAAGAGATGTTGTTGTCTTGCCTATATACTGTTTTTTTTTAGGCTTACAGTCCCCAAGAGGGCATTTGAAGGCATAGACGACGTTGGTCTCTTTTAAAGCGTTCTGCTTTGTGTCTGGAGAGTTTCTCATGAGTAGGTTGGCCGTTTTTTTGGTTTTATAGTAAATCGTCAGTTGTATCTTCTGATTTTTGTCTGTAGGGATAACGTTTCTATTAACAATATCTTTCAGGACCCTTTCCTCCGTTTTATGAGCTGTGGGAAAGAAGTTCCTGTAAAATAGTCTAATAGGGGGTACAGGTGTTGTGTTAGTTGTCTCTTCAGAGGTTGCATGGCGTTTCACCTTCCTTCTTATAATGTCTTCAACGAAACCATTGGAGAAGCCATGGTTGACTAGGACCTGCCTTACCCTACAGAGTTCTTCATCGACTTGCTTCTATCCTGAGCTGTGGCTGACAGCACGGTCGACATAAGCGTTAACGACACTGCTCTTGTACCTGTCTGGGTAGTCACTGTTGGCATTGAGGCACATTCCTATGTTTGTTTCCTTAGTGTAGACTGTAGTGTGGAAACCTCCGCTGCTTTCCATGACTGTTACATCTAGAAAGGGCAGCTTCCCATCCTTCTCCATCTCGTAAGTGAAACTCAACACAGAATTCCGCTCAAATGCCTCCTTCAGCTCCTGCAGATGTCTGACATCAGGTACCTGTGTAAAAATGTCGTCAACATACCTGCAGTATATGGCAGGTTTTAAGTTCATGTCGACTAAGACTTTTTGCTCGATGGTACCCATGTAGAAGTTTGCAAACAGGACACCTAGGGGAGAACCCATGGCGACCCACCCTCTCCCAATGCTTCCCTTCCCACACCCACCCTCTCCCAGTGCTTCCCTTCCCTTCCCACACCCTCCCCCTCCCAGTGCTTCCCTTCCCTTCCCACTCCCACCCAAACCCTCCGAGTGTTTCCCTCCCCTCCCCCCCACCCATCCCCTCCCAGTGCTTCCCTCCCCTACTTCAAGTACTTTCCTCCCCTTCCACCCCCCCCTCCAAGTGTTTCCCTTCCGTCCACCCCCACCCATCCCCTCTGAGTACTTCCCTCCCATTCACCCCCCCACCCTCCTCCTGCTCAATCAGTTATCCAGGCTTCTTGTAGATTAGCAGCACGCCTATCATGCCCCAAGCTGATGATTTCAGGTAATGGAGCTAACTTGGTGTCTGGAGAAACATATGTAAGAGAACTCTTTTCCATCCTGCGGTTTCTGCCACACTGGAGCAACGTCACTGCAGGTGCAAATTTATCCCTCCTAGAGCTCCATAGCACGGAGGTGTAACACCATAAAGGTGTTTTGTTGGTTTTATTTAATATTTTACGCAGTACATGAGTCAGTCAGACAAGATTTTGAGTGGCGTCAGGTTGTCTGACCCAAGCAATTAAAAACCTCACACGTCTAGAGTGTTAATGACCACAAGTTGACCAGTGGTCAGGTCGTGTGATTTGACCTTGCTTCTGCTAAGCTGATAATTGCAGACGGCTGGCTGGGTAGTGCCCATCAAACAAGCCGCTGTTTAAGGTGGTAGGTAGAGAGCCTTAAGCTCTCCTACGTGTGGACGGAGTTTAGCTACGAGTTCCCACATAAATACCCATGGAACTGTACATTCGACAGCATAGCATATAACATTAGCAGACAGCAGAGCAGACAGAGAGGCTGGACGACAGAACACCAACCAGCCCAGGCTGTCAGGCTGGGTGGGGACTCTGTCTATCAAATGAGCCCCCAGTCGAGACCGGCGGGGGTGATCCGCCATCTGCTCACGACCCCCAGCCCAGCCTCATTAGCGGTTTTCACCAATTTAGTGGAGTGTTATTCCGTGAAGTGACAACGCTTATTTTAAAGCCAGCGAAATTAGTGGCTATGCCCTCGCAAGATTATCCACGAACTTCGTGGTGTTAATTTCGCGAAGTTACTAATAAGGTTTAATACTTCTAGAATACTAGAAGTTTCATAGAGGCTATCATTAATAATTGTGTATATTATTTCTCTTGAATAGAGTATTATTTAATATATAAATTGCACTAGTGTTCACAATACAATATTTACTAATTGCTGACACACAACAGGGCAGGATATACAATGACTAGTGTTTATTGATAACCTAGTCCCCTATTACCAATGACTAGTTGAACTATTTATTGTTCATCCTAGTTCCATTTATTACCATAGTCTAGTAGTACTATATTGAACAACCTAGCACCATTAATTAATGGTACAGACCCTATTTTGGATGTAATTGTTACCAGCTCGAGTTGAGTTGGTACATATAATAATTTAGTTATAATCATTGCACCTTTTGAGTGATTAATTAGTGTCTATACCATACTAGGGTGATAATTGAGGAGCTATCATAAAGGTACTTCTAGTAACACTGGTTTAGCACTCAAATCATTAGTGAGTATGATTATATATTTAATGTGTATTAATTTTCAGTGCTAGCTTCTAGAAGAGTTAGGATTATAACCTAGTGATAGCAGAATTTTACCCTAGACTACTCCATCAGTATTTGTTCAGCATTATGAGTAACCCAAGTACAAGCCCCACAAGGCTTCACCAACTAGCCAGTATGGATAATGCAGGAAGAATGAAAAGAACCCTTGCAGGTCTTAAAGGCCACTTAACAAGACAGATCAAGAAATGTGAGGATGTGTCACAACAATCTCCAGTTGATTATCCTGACCCGGAAAGCTATTATCAAGCAGCTGCTGGTAAATTTGAGCAAATCAAATGCCAAATAGCAACATATGTGGCTGAACTTGCCAACACCAATTTATCAGAAACAGAAATAGACGACATTATGGTTGATCTAGTGAGCGTCTCAGGCCACGTTACAGCTTTTCATCAAATTAATTGCCCAGAACAAGGCAACAACAACAACAGTTTCATCTAATACGAATCAAGCTGAAGCTCGACTCCCTCCAATTAATTTACCCACTTTCTCAGGAAAAGATGAGGAAGATTGGGACGAATTTTGGAATAAATTCGTAGACTTTGTGGTCTCAAAACAATCTTTACCTAAGAGTAGTAAATTCCCTTATCTGCAAGGCCAGTTATCAGGTGAGGCTAAAACAGTAGTATCCCATTTGAGGTTAATTAACGAGGGCTATTGTCTGGCAGTACAACTCCTCAAGGACAATTATGCTGATTCAGAAGTAAGAACATTCAGTCTTAAGGTTGATATAACCACTAGCGAATGGGTGACCAAAGTAGTCCTTCAACGAAAATTGTCCAGCGATATACTAGATGAATTATACACACATCAACATAACACCATCCAGTCAGTACAGGACATCACTGATGGTTTGCGTTCCATCATAGACAAACGACGAGCAAATGAGGAAGTTAAAGCCTCATGCAAGCCTTCAGGAATAGAAAATAATAGTCAATTAAAGGGTAAAACAACTACCCCAAATAAACATCAGTCAATTATACTCACATCAAGTTGCAGAAAATCTGACAATGCAGCAGAATCCTCCAAGCCTACTGTTACTAGTTCACCCAAACCGGTAACTTCCAAACGTGCAGTAGGCTGGGGGACATGTATGTTCTGCAAAAAGAAACATTCAACATACCGTTGTGCTAATTATCCAACCAGAGAAACTCGTATTAAGCGACTCCAGGAATTAGGGAGATGTTCGAGGTGTCTCAAGTCACACAACATAGACTATTGTGATACCCAGTTCAACACCTGCAACAAGTGTAGAAGAGGTAGGCACCATGCAGCACTGTGCAAACATACGAAATTAACGTATTCAAGACCCAAGGTGGAAGATAGCATTCCCACCACAGTATAGTAATGCAAGGTGCAACAAACAAAGAGTGTCCAATCGGCAAAGTCCAAAGGTAATACAACTTTGCCTACTGCCCAAATTACCATCCAGAATAAGAGGGCCAAAGTCCATACCCGTGGGTTGTTTGACCAAGGGTCCCAGAGAACATACGTCACTAAAAAGTTGGCAGATGAACTACAATTAAGGCCTGTAGCCCCAGATGACAATCAATAGCTCAGGGTTTGTAACAGATACAGGACCTCAAGTCTACCAGGTGGTACAACCATCAGTACGTTTTGGCAGCTACATCTGTCGAGTACAAGTCATTGTGGTGGACAAAATACCAGTAGACCTACAAGTACAAGGTCTGGGAGCAACTGTCAAATTCCTGAGATATAGAGGAATAAAATTGGCAGATAATATTAAGTCTGATCACCTCACCGACTTCGGTATCCATGTAGGTACAGACTACTACTATCGATTCATCGGTAGCCCTACTAAATATCAGGGCATAACCATGTTAAATTCTGTAGGAGGTAAATTACTGTCAGGCCCAGTATCAAGCCTGAGGAGACCTATGCCTGCAGATAAACAATACCAGTAGAAATCTAAATTTGTCAGCTGATTATATATCGCAAGTAGCATTATACTAAGGAGATTACAGCTGACTATAACAAAAGAGGTTGATCTTAATATCATCATTTAAAGCTGAGGATGAGTTCATGAAGCTTCAGTGGCAAATCAGTGAACAGTGATTTGTGACCGCAGTGATTTGTAGCCTAAACAGCTACAAGTCACTGCGACCAATGTCACTGATCCCACTGCAGTCTCAGAACGATACTTGACTTTAATGATGGACTACTCAATTCTCTTAATTAACTAACTAAATTACAGCCCAATTTGTCAGCCAAATAAATTCCAGCAAATAAGCACAAGGGAGATTGACTGACCATATAAATCCGACGATTGATTTTGATACATTTATTATTTAGTCAACATGAATTCCATGGGCCTCAGTGTATATATATCAGTGACCAGTTATCTGAACAAGTTTCAAGTTATTATAACTAATGTCACTGATCTTACTGCAGTCCCTGAATCATACTTGACTGTAGTACGTGATCAAATTCAGTCCTCTGGGTTGATATGTAATTAGGCTAGAATTTTAGCCTCCCAAAGAGTTAACAGGGAAATGAAATCGCATTAGACTTCAAACCCCTGCAACTCGAATACGGGACATCTGGCCTGTACGAACAGACACACAAATGTGTGATTACTAATTATTAACATCAAATTAATTTAATAATTCGAAGGAGGAGTATCGGTGTTCGTCTGTTCTAAATAGGACTTCGACCCATGAACAGTTCCCTGGGGAATTATGTCGGAAAACCCTACACCATTTACTAATATTAAATACAATAGGCAGATAATATTGCTGCTGTTGTATATATATGTAAATTCTCCCATAGAAAATGTAGCTTGTAGTGGAACTTTCCATCAATAGAAAACAGGATATCATTGCCACATAGTGCTATAAATTCACCAGCTATTCTCTTGGAAATTTTACTTTATACAGTAGTCATTGGACTTATTACATCATAAAAATAACTCATTTGAATTAACAGAATTATCAGTCTCAAAATAGAGTAAATATGACTCTTCTACTACATATTGACATCTGGACAAGGAGAACCAGGAGTGTCAGAGGTGAGGGAGGTCAGCCATTGTTTAAGACCATAGTCGCTGGAGCAAATTGAGCTCCTATAATTCTCCCTTGGACGAAGTGTTATGGAGATCAAATTTGTGCTTCTTCCATCATCAACACGCAGTCAACATCTAAACAAGTGAAGTGTCTTACTGAAACCTATTTATCTAATCATTTCTGGCCAGTTAATGTTAAGTAGATATAGGGCGAACAGGTTAGCACGAGAAACAGCGTTTAAATACAGGTAATTAATCCTTGGTCCTTATCTTATATAATATAGAGTATTTTCTCTGATATAGCTGTCATATATAGGATTACGGCTTTACAGCTAGTGCTCTTTGACAAGAATAATAGAAGAGGAAGAAGTAGAGTTGTTTGGTACATCAGTACAGGGATGGTGGATGCTAGTCTCACCCAGAGGATTATTTGGTGTCATCAGTCGTGTTTTTACCTGGTGGACTAAGACTACCATACAATAAGATAAGACATTACAATTGATTTACTAATATATGTAGTTTAATACTGTAGTTTGGTTGGCTGCATAATATATATATATATATAGATATATATATATATATATATATATATATATATATATATATATATATATATATATATATATATATATATATATATATATATATATATATATATAACTTTAGAACACTTTCCCACCAGGAGACTCGAACCCTAGCCAGCACAGAAGCCTTCCAGCAACTGGCATAACAGGTACGCCTTAACCCACTCCACCACCTGCTCAGACCCCTAAAAGAGATGGTAATTTCGGAGTATTTATACACTCCAAAGACCACCACCTCCCAAGAGCACTAGAGCAAGTGAGGGGTCATTTTTACGTTTTTTTCATCAAGTCCCTGTTAATATGGGAGAACACTGTGTCTATGCTTAAGGCACAACTCTCCTAAACACGAGAGTGAAGTATACAACTTTAGAACACTTTCCCACCAGGAGACTCGAACCCTAGCCAGCACAGAAGCCTTCCAGCAACTGGCATAACAGGTACGCCTTAACCCACTCCACCACCTGCTCAGACCCCTAAAAGAGATGGTAATTTCGGAGTATTTATACACTCCAAAGACCACCACCTCCCAAGAGCACTAGAGCAAGTGAGGGGTCATTTTTACGTTTTTTTCATCAAGTCCCTGTTAATATGGGAGAACACTGTGTCTATGCTTGAGGCACAACTCTCCTAAACACGAGAGTGAAGTATACAACTTTAGAACACTTTCCCACCAGGAGACTCGAACCCTAGCCAGCACAGAAGCCTTCCAGCAACTGGCATAACAGGTACGCCTTAACCCACTCCACCACCTGCTCAGACCCCTAAAAGAGATGGTAATTTCGGAGTATTTATACACTCCAAAGACCACCGCCTCCCAAGAGCACTAGAGCAAGTGAGAGGTCATTTTTACGTTTTTTCATCAAGTCCCTGTTAATATGGGAGAACACTGTGTCTATGCTTGAGGCACAACTCTCCTAAACACGAGAGTGAAGTATACAACTTTAGAACACTTTCCCACCAGGAGACTCGAACCCTAGCCAGCACAGAAGCCTTCCAGCAACTGGCATAACAGGTACGCCTTAACCCACTCCACCACCTGCTCAGACCCCTAAAAGAGATGGTAATTTCGGAGTATTTATACACTCCAAAGACCACCACCTCCCAAGAGCACTAGAGCAAGTGAGGGGTCATTTTTACGTTTTTTCATCAAGTCCCTGTTAATATGGGAGAACACTGTGTGTATGCTTGAGGCACAACTCTCCTAAACACGAGAGTGAAGTATACAACTTTAGAACACTTTCCCACCAGGAGACTCGAACCCTAGCCAGCACAAAAGCCTTCCAGCAACTGGCATAACAGGTACGCCTTAACCCACTCCACCACCTGCTCAGACCCCTAAAAGAGATGGTAATTTTGGAGTATTTATACACTCCAAAGACCACCACCTCCCAAGAGCACTAGAGCAAGTGAGGGGTCATTTTTACGTTTTTTTCATCAAGTCCCTGTTAATATGGGAGAACACTGTGTCTATGCTTAAGGCACAACTCTCCTAAACACGAGAGTGAAGTATACAACTTTAGAACACTTTCCCACCAGGAGACTCGAACCCTAGCCAGCACAGAAGCCTTCCAGCAACTGGCATAACAGGTACGCCTTAACCCACTCCACCACCTGCTCAGACCCCTAAAAGAGATGGTAATTTCGGAGTATTTATACACTCCAAAGATCACCACCTCCCAAGAGCACTAGAGCAAGTGAGGGGTCATTTTTACGTTTTTTCATCAAGTCCCTGTTAATATGGGAGAACACTGTGTCTATGCTTGAGGCACAACTTTCCTAAACACGAGAGTGAAGTATACAACTTTAGAACACTTTCCCACCAGGAGACTCGAACCCTAGCCAGCACAGAAGCCTTCCAGCAACTGGCATAACAGGTACACCTTAACCAACTCCACCACCTGCTCAGACCCCTAAAAGAGATGGTAATTTCGGAGTATTTATACACTCCAAAGACCACCACCTCCCAAGAGCACTAGAGCAAGTGAGGGGTCATTTTTACGTTTTTTCATCAAGTCCCTGTTTATATGGGAGAACACTGTGTCTATGCTTGAGGCACAACTCTCCTAAACACGAGAGTGAAGTATACAACTTTAGAACACTTTCCCACCAGGAGACTCGAACCCTAGCCAGCACAGAAGCCTTCCAGCAACTGGCATAACAGGTACACCTTAACCCACTCCACCACCTGCTCAGACCCCTAAAAGAGATGGTAAGACCCCTAAAAGAGATGAGTCTCCTGGTGGGAAAGTGTTCTAAAGTTGTATACTTCACTCTCGTGTTTAGGAGAGTTGTGCCTCAAGCATAGACACAGTGTTCTCCCATATTAACAGGGACTTGATGAAAAAACGTAAAAATGACCCCTCACTTGCTCTAGTGCTCTTGGGAGGTGGTGGTCTTTGGAGTGTATAAATACTCCGAAATTACCATCTCTTTTAGGGGTCTGAGCAGGTGGTGGAGTGGGTTAAGGCGTACCTGTTATGCCAGTTGCTGGAAGGCTTCTGTGCTGGCTAGGGTTCGTGTCTCCTGGTGGGAAAGTGTCCTAAAGTTGTATACTTCACTCTCGTGTTTAGGAGAGTTGTGCCTCATATATATATATATATATATATATATATATATATATATATATATATATATATATATATATATATATATATAATATATAAATTTAATATAAACCCTTCTAATGTGTAAGAATCGATTTGTGAGATTATTGCAGAAATACCGTCTGCTTAACATCATACAAATTGCTATCGAAATATATAAATTAACGGAAATATAAATTCTATATAAATTCATACAAATTAAATAAATATAAATCTCACGAGTCGGTTCCCACAACTAGAATGGATTGTGGCAGCTACTTCTACCCATCTACTTTTCTACCTCTGCTTCTACTCTCTACATCTATTTTCTACCCTCTACTTCTACTTCCTACTCTCTCTCCTCTCCCTCCACCTCTCTTCAAACTTTCCTTTTTGAACTTACCACACTCCTCGCTACTCCCAATGGTCTTTACTCCCATCACCTCTGCCTCCCTCACCCCAAACCCTCACTCATTACTTCATTATTCATTTCTTTCAATTTTCCTTATCATTTCCCGACCCCCGTTGTAGAGGCTTCTATGGACGGTTAATATCAAAAGTTCCTTGAGGAAATCTCTACACCGTCATCAAATAAATCTTTATGAACTCCAGACAGAAGTCACAGAGATAAGAGTCCAGAGTGAACAATCGACTACTGACGTACATGTCGGATGATCCTACTCAGCCTGAGCCATTAAGTCCAGCCTACTTAATGTATGGCAGACCTCTGTCTCCAGTGATATCTTTAGTTGATGATATGATCAGAGATCCCTCATATGTGGGTCAGAGTGAGTTTGTTCAGGTGTTTAAATATCTGTCCACCATAATCCAGAAATGGAATGATGTATAGACAAAGGAGTATCTCCTCTCTATGCCTCTCTATGAGAGCATCATTACAGGGATACTATTTCTCATAATAAATCTAATCTCCAACCTCGGCACATTGTCTTGGTAGACTGTAACAGTCCGAGAGCTAAGTGGCCATTGGGAAAAGTCGTCTCTATCCATACAGATAACCAGGGGATTTTGAGAATAGTTCCCTTAAGACATTGGACAACCTAATCCATATGGAGTCAGTGGGTCAGTTTGATCCTGAGAGACCCCTTAATATCTCTAACTAACTCTAAATGACCCTCAGACACTAAATAGGCATATTCGACTACATCAGACAACCGCACAAAGGTGCAAACAAAATCTGCGCTTGTATTATCAATCCGATGGAGACTAAATGAACATCGATGGTCTCTGTCAATTCTAAACAATGGACTCTGCACCAGTTCTTTTTCCCTGGAAGATATGGAAAATTTCCACTATGCCAATATTTATAATCAATGAAATTAAGTATTATTCTAAATCATACATGTAAGTCATACATCCTAGATCATATATCCATGACAACACCACAATTGTCATGTCCGCTTATAGGTCTATGGATGCCTACATAACAACGGTCATGGAGTCTAGACGTTTTCACTGTGATAATGCTCAATTGAAATATAATTAACTTCCTGTGAGGTTATTTCAAAATCGTAATAAAAAAATAATCCTTACTATAAGTATTATCAATAATCACTATATCATTTGTATCTTGATCCTACAATCACACTTTATTTCAAATATTTGACTAAATGAGAAAAATATTATTCTTATATTGATAGTTGGCCACCCTCACTAAGAGAGAGAGAAGGCGGGAACCTGACGCCCAGTGCCCGGGGTTCAGACGGTTTTGTTTACATCAAACAGTGCACGTGTGTCCGTGTTTAGAACTCTAAGAGTCCAAATAATGTGCTATACACTATTTAAACACTGTGTTAACACCCTAAGACAATCTAGAAGGTGTTGAATATCATTTTATATCTAAATCAGTAAAAATAACTCATAATACCTAGTAAAGGCGAGTTCAGGTGTTCAGAGACTCGCCACGCTTCCACCAACAATCTTATTCATTGCTACAGCAATTCTCTATCCCTGCAAAGCAGATAGAATCATCCAAAATCTACAACATATAACGCCTTATCTCATCACGAGAGATCTTTAATCTGGCAACTGTCAGATAGGCACCGGCTCAGTTTTGGATAAGTATTTAGTGTTTGTTGTATGTTTAATTGGCCAATTTGCATGCTTCTAAAACTTTAACTTTCCATAAAAACTTTCTGCCGTTATATAGTGGGGAAAACCCCAAAATAAAGCGAGCATCTATAATAATTCTTATCTAAATCAGTTAATTTGTAAATTATCAATAATAATTAATTTAATCCTTATAATCTAATCTGAAATAAGTTTGTCACTCAATAATCAATATAAATTATGAATCACCATCATAATTATCCTCAAGAAATAATATTTGCTTGCATTTAATCTATAAATCAATTATAAATCTTGCTTGAATGTTACTCTTGAACTAGTTAATCTCATATTTACTAGATAAAATCTCAGTTATTTTCTATAACTGTTTAAATGCTAAGTTAAAGTGTGTATAGTGTTCAGATCTTTTCGAAGCCTGAACAGTGAACCAATTATTTAAGTAGTCATTATTAATGCTGTGTTTTTTTTAACTTAATCTCTTGTACAATGTATACTGATGTGGCTTAATACCAATAGGTACATGTTGTTTCTACAAAAAATATCCTTATGTAGTACCTTTACAACTACAGTCCTTGACACATCTTAGAAGGCATACAAGAGGAATCTTTCGCTAGACTTTGAGACATCTAAGGACTCCTTTTTTATGTTGTGTTATTTGTTTGTAACAATTTTGTATTTACACATATTGTATATTTTCCATATAATAATCAATCCAAGGTATTTGTCCCATAATTCGTGCATTATAAACCGCAAGGTGTAACTCTTAAGTTTTTCAATCTGTGATTTATATACATTTTCTTCCAAACCTAATACTCAGTACACTAGATATCCTGTATGATTCCTTTCAAAATGATGCTGGTCGCGAGTAATATTTAGCAAGGACGTGTCAAAACAGCCTTCAGGCATTTTAATGATAAGAGACAATGATTATTTAAAGTTTGACAAGATGATTACACATAAGACCCACACAAAATTCTATATCTCAAGCAATCACACTTTCAAGTTTTAGATATAAAGATTTTCAGTTTTCAAGTATCCAGGAATAATATAAGTATGTGATTTGAATGGAAGAGGGAGACTAGGTAAGGTTAAGAGAGAGAGGTAATGTATAGACATTTTTGTAGTGTAGAGAGAGGCGTGATTCTGTCATAATATATCAACATATGCAACTTAGGATAGCAACCCATATTCAACTTAAGACATCACTCCATATCCAACTGAAGATAGCACCCCCATATGCAACTTAATATAACACCCAAACTTCCAACTAATGATAGCACCCAAATATCCAACTTGGCATAGCAACCACCCCCAGTATCCATCTCAAAATGACACCCAATGCACCATATGCACCATAAGATAGCACCCCGGTATTCACCTTTAGACAGCACCCACATATCACTCTTACGATAGCACTCCCGTATCCACCCTCATATCCAGCTTAAAATAGCACTTTCGCTCATATGGAACTAAAGAAAGCACTTACTCTGATGAGAGGTGTTGATATGCCTGGGACAGGATGTCCAGCAGGGTGACGTAGATGTCAAAGGTTGATGTGAGCCTTCGAGTGTTGGTGAGCAGGTTGGCCCAGGCCTCGGGGTACTGGTCCTTAAACCATGGAGGAAACACAATCATAACGTATGGCAATCTTTCTTCAAGCATCCCGGCGTAAGTGGACCTGAAGTCTCCCCACCGTTGTCCGTGGTCACTGATGAAGAAGAGGATTGTGTGCTCGAGGTAACCTTTGCTATATATTTCCTGGAGGTACTTGAGCGAAGGTTCGTCCGCACTCTTAGCCATAGTTAGGTAATCGTGAGTGAGAGAAGCTGACCAGTAATACCCGAAGTATGGGATATCTTGCAGAGCCTCAGCCACGGAGAGCGAGTAATCATGGATGACACTCATACTCAGATTATATCCCTGGCAAATTTTTCCATTGGACGACCCAATATCTGCGTTATGGCTTATTTCCTTCTCGGATATTAAGAAATATGGCCTGTTGTAGTAATCTGTTGGTTCTTTAACGTATCCAACTTTCCCATAATGAAACAAACCCATCCATGGCGCGTCCTCTCCGTAGGCAGTGGCGTAACCTTGCTTGGAGAATTCCTTCCAGATCAGGGGACAGTCGTCAAACTTGGCATTCTTCTTTGGTTGACAAGGATGTTTCATTAGTTCATCGTAGGTCATCCCCATCAGGGCGGCCATCATATTCGGATCTGTGTTGTCGGCGACCTTGTTGAAGCCCTGGAGGTCAATGGCTTCAAGGCTGTGTTTGAGGTACTGAAAGGTCATAGGCATATGACGTCTCAGGTTGCCCCTGGACACAGCGTCTGTTCCCATTATAATGACACTCAACTTGTCCTTGCGTGGCTGTCGCGTCCCGTGCGCCTTCTGCGGGGAGGAGAGACAAGTCAGTGTTAGCGCCGTCTGGTGGCTTGATAACCCTGCATGTGTTACGGCTTGTTGTGTCTGGTGGCTTGATAACCCTGCATGTGTTACGGCTTGTTGTGTCTGGTGGCTTGATAACCCTGCTTGTGTTACGGCTTGTTGTGTCTGGTGGCTTGATAACCCTGCATGTGTTACGGCTTGTTGTGTCTGGTGGCTTGATAACCCTGCATGTGTTACGGCTTGTTGTGTCTGGTGGCTTGATAACCCTGCATGTGTTACGGCTTGTTGTGTCTGGTGGCTTGATAACCCTGCTTGTGTTACGGCTTGTTGTGTCTGGTGGCTTGATAACCCTGCATGTGTTACGGCTTGTTGTGTCTGGTGGCTTGATAACCCTGCATGTGTTACGGCTTGTTGTGTCTGGTGGCTTGATAACCCTGCTTGTGTTACGGCTTGTTGTGTCTGGTGGCTTGATAACCCGGCTTGTGTTACGGCTTGTTGTGTCTGGTGCCTTGATAACCCTGCTTGTACTCACCTATTGGTACTAACCTATTTGTGCTTGCGGGAGTTGAGCTTTGTCTCTTTGGTCCCGCCTCTCAACTGTCAATCAACTGGTGTACAGATTCCTGAGCCTACTGGGCTCTATCATATCTACATTTAAAACTGTGTATGGAGTCAGCCTCCACCACATCACTGCCTAATGCATTCCACCTGTTAACTACTCAAACACTGAAAATGTTCTTTCTAATGTCCCTGTGGCTCATTTGGGTTCTCAGTTTCCACCTGTGTCCCCTTCTTCGCGTACCAACAGTGTTGAATCGTTTATCCTTGTCAACCCCTGTCAATTCCCCTGAGGATTTTGTAGGTAGTGATCATGTTTCCCCTTATTCTTCTGTCTTCCAGTGTTGTAAGGTGCATTTCCCGCAGCCATTCCTCGTAACTCATGCCTCTTAGTTCTGGAACTAGGCTAGTGGCATACCTCTGAACTTTTTCCAGCTTCGTCTTGTGCTTGACAAGGTACGGGCTCCGCTGGGGCCGCATACTTCAGGATTGGTCTTACATATGTGGTATACAAGATTCTGAATGATTCCTCACACAGGTTCCCGAAGGCTGTTCTGAAGTTATCCAGCCTCGCATATGCCGCAGACGTAATTCTTTTTATGATGGCTTCAGGAGACAGGTTTGGTATGATGTCAACTCCTAGATCTTTCTCTCTGTCCGTTTCATGAAGCAGTTCATCTATTCTGTATCCTGTGTCTGGCCTCCTGTTTCCACCGCCTAGTTTCATTACATTGCATTTACGCAGGTTGAACTTTAGCAGCCATTTGTTGGACCATTCATTCACCCTGTCTAGGTCATCTTGTAGCCTCCTACTATCATCCTCAGTTGCAATCCTCCTCAAAATTTTTGCATCATCAGCAAACAGTGAGAGAAACGAGTTTATACCCTCTGGGAGATCATTTACATATATCAGAAACAGTGTAAGTCCAAGGACTCACTCCACCGGGACTCCACTTGTGACGTCTCGCCAATCTGAAACCTCACCCCTCACAGTGACTCGTTGTCTTCTGTTGCTTAGGTACTCCCTTATCCAATGAAGTACCTTCCCTTTCACTCCAGCCTGCATCTCCAGCTTTTTCACTAGCCTCTTGTGTGGTTCTGTGTCAAAGACTTTCTGGCAATCCAAAATTATGCAGTCTGTCCACCACTCTCTTTCTTGCATGATTTTTGTTGCCTGGTCGTAGAATTCAATTAACCCTGTGAGACAGGATTTGCCATCCCTGAACCCATGTTGATGCTGTGTTACAAAGTTCTTTTGCTCCAGATGTTCCACTAGCTTTTTTCGCACAATCTTCTCCATCAGCTTGCATGGTATGCAAGTAAGGAACTCTGGCCTGTAGTTCAGTCCTTTCTGTCTATCCCCCTTCTTGTATATCGGGACTAAATTAGCAGTCTTCCAAATTTTGGGCAATTCCCCTGTTACCAGTGATTTGTTATACATTATGGAGAGTGGCAGGCACAGTGCTTCTGCTCCTTCCTTTGTGACGCCCGGTGTCTACGTCAACACAAGGTCACAGGGGCGTTGTTAGATTTTCTAGCGTTTTTCGGCTTGCATCTCGGCCGTTGAGCGAGGAGTCTGGAGCTTGCATGGTCGAGAAGTGCTGGGGTCCGACGGGCCCTGGAGGCTCCTGTGTTCCCTCTGGATGTGGGAACTGCCTCTCACTCTGCCGGGGTTGTTACCCTGTCTGTGGCGTGGATGGCCGCTGCTTGCTCTGCTGGGGGTAGTCGGGTGGTCAGCGCCACTTTGTGATTTTCTGTTGCCGTCTGGTTACGTTTTGCTATCGGAATCCGATTCGGCAGGGTGCATACGTCGTTTCGGCGTCGCCCTTAAAGCAGCAACACAAACACACAACATCATGCTTTCCACGATTCTTGCAGTTTGCTCTCATCTCTACTGGCTGTATAAGACAAGCTGTGATTGGTTGAGCCTGTTAACTGGTTGCTGATTGAATTAGGTACCAGTAACACTACTAAACAAAGAACCAAATTACCCTCGCCGTGTTGTTGTGTGGTAGTGTTATTCTGAAACTTTGGGCCCTAGTATCCAGACGTGATCGAGTCAGCTCTTCTCGGCCAAAGTAACTAGTGGTCACTGAGGGAGGCCCAAGGTTGCCAGATCCAAATTGCTGAAAGTAGCGAGCTGGCGGTCTAAAAGTAGCGAATTTGCAATAAGAGTAGTCCAGTTTTTTGTTTAGTGACTGATATGGGTTTCAAAGCAATATATTTTGATATATAGAGTACACTACGCGATTTTAATTGTTTTATTAATATTATCTCTGCATATATATATTTAAAAAATATGATAATAGAATAACTTAACCAATATTTGCTGTATATGACGCATAATGGGTGTGGAGTCCTTCCGCGTCTTCACAATTGAAGATTATCAAGAGGATCTTCTTCGTCTGCGTCCATAACCTCGTTTTTGTATATTGCAGACTCATATTTAAGCATTGATATGGGTGGTTCAAATAATGAGCAACAAGTTCTGTTTTCTTCAAGATATGTTTTGATTCTCAAGATTGATGTCAAAAGTTCAAGTCCCATTCGATTTCTCAGTTTAGTTTTCATAGATGTTACTCTCGAAAATACCCGTTCAACCAGGGTATTACAGATTGGTAAGCTGTATATTGTCAATGCAAACTCAGCCAGGTCAATAAGTATGGGACCGCCAGCAGTGTTCTTGACAGTTATTGTCTTGGTCCAAAATGACGATCCAGATGTTGAAATTTGTCCCTCACAAATGTTGGATCAATCAGTGGTTAACAATGACTTTCAATTTCACTTAGCTTAGATTGGTCAGCTAGTACTAATGGAAGTTCTGATAATGGTGGGCGTTTGTGGCTAAAGCATATGCTGGGATGACAGATTTTTCACTTTTTGGAAAGTTTCAGCATTACTTAGAATACGAGAAAGAAGCTAACTTTTCCTGGGTTATAAAATGGTTTTGTCTGTTACTTGCCAGAAGTGTTGAAAATTCGTAACCAAAGTCAGCTTTCTCCAGGGGCAGATATTTTGAATTTTAGTCCAAATTAACATCAAGCTTTGCTTGATCAGGATGAACAATTCTTCTGAACATTCCAAGAGCGAAGATTTCTGAGACAGAGTGAAGCCTACACTGATCTGCTTCATCTTTTTGATAAAGTAAATTCTTCCTCCCCGACCCATCACAAATCCTTATCCTGATCCCTTCCAAGTGCTATATAGTGGTCTCACCTGAGCTGCCGTGCGGTGTAGACGTGTCGCTTGACCGCTCCAGCAGTTTGGGGTAGTTGCCGTTTTCGCCGGCCGGGGGTGTGGTTGTCTGTACCCTCCCTGCTGTTCCTGGTGGAGTGGACGTGGCGTTTTTACGATGGGCGGCCATCTTCCAGCTGTCGTGAGGGTGAACTCCATAGGTTTGGAGTTTACCAGCCGTGCAGGTTACCCTCTTGTGGACTTGGTCTTGAGTGATATGCTCAGGGTCCCGGTCCAGGACGTCTACGGTGTCGAGCTGGTCACTGCTCGCCGTGTGATTATAAAGTTTGTGGGTGAGGCAGTGTACCGTGATTTTCTCCGGAGGTACGAGGGGCGTACTTTGCTGCTGCAGGACGGCAACGGTTCTGTGACCCTTTCGAATCGCAGTGGTGCTGTGACATATGTAAGTGTCCATGGCGCCCCCATGGAGTTTCCTGAGACCCTCCTCCGGCGTTTCTTCCAGAGGTATGGTCCCGTCGTCAGTGTGCGGATGAACTCGCTGTCATCTGGGAAGTATTCGGGTGTGAAGACCAACATTCGTACCCTCATGATGTGACTGAGGTTGGACATTCCATCCTCTGTCCGGCTGTTAGGGTACTACGTGCGGGTGTTTTATGCCCGGCAACCCTGTAGTTGTTTCTGGTGTGGCTTGTTGGGACATCAGGCTGCCGGGTGCACTCCTGATCCGGTTGCTCCCGTTAATTTGTTCCGTGAAGAGGATTTCCCGCCGCTCCCTCCGGAGGAGGACTCCGGGGGTGAGGAGGTGAGCGTCCTGTTCGCTGTTGAGGCTCCCTGGCGTTACCCGACGTTCCCCCGGTTGTCACAGACCCTCCTCCGGATGTTGCGGTGCCGTCGGATGTTACTCCTGATCCTGTCTCTGGCCCTGCTGCTCCCGTGGGCCTTCCTGGTACACCCTGTGAGGCGTCGCCGTCTGCTCCCTCGTCTTCAGCTGCTGAACCTGGCCCTGCATCCTCCCCTCGGGTCCCTCCTGCGCTGGGTGCTGGGGTGGCTGCGGAGCCTCCTGCTGTGTGTGGTCCAGTTCCCCCTGTGGTAGAGGCTGCTGCTGTTCTGCGTTGGGTGTCGGTTCGTCCGGCTGGTGGTGCCCGTGTTTCTGGATCTGCTTCCGGCTCTGACGATATCCGGCCGGAGCCCAAACGTTCCAGGCGTTCATTTACTGCCTGGGCCGATGTTGGGGACTGTGGGTCTTCGGGTGTTGAAGGCGTGGATCTGGATGCCTCATTGTCTCCGCGGTTGGTGGTGGCGGAGGTTCATGTGCCTGCTGGTGGTGATGCCCATGTCTCGGGTGTGCCTTCTGTTCCTTCCTCGTCGGGGGGCTGTCCGCAGTGGGGTGAGGTGGCTTCTGCTGCCAGGGATAGTGCAGATGCTAGTGCTGGGCGTGGCCTGGTAGTGACTTTACGAAAGGATGAGCGCCGCCCTGGTTCCTTGCAGTCGTCTGGTGGTGTGCCTGTGGCCGCTGGTGCCCCTGTGGTGGTGCCCTCTGTCTGGCCCCATCGTGTGGAGTTGCGATCTGGGGCAATGGAGGCCGTGATTGAAGAGGCCCTGCTGTCGGAAAGGCCGGAGGACTTTTATGATGGGCGGGTTCCCAATGTATGGTGTAGGGTGGCGGTTACTTGCCTCCGGAGTGACACCGTCTGGGTTCCCTATTTGCTGGTGTTTGTTGCCGGGGTTCTGGATGACACTGCACCCCCGGTGGGTGATCGGGGCACTTGGAGGATATGGCTGCAGTGGGAGGCGTTCAATGTGCGGTTCCCCCGGGCCTTGTTCCTGGGCAAATATGTCTGCTGATTGCATGTTCCTGTAGTGCTGTGTGTGCCCCTATGACCTTTTGTTTGCCCTATTGTATTTTGTGCCCGTGCCTCTCCTTTCTTTGTTGCAAGGCCGGTGTTTTGGTGAAGGCATTTTTGTTCCTGTATTTGCTTTTGTATTGTTATGTTGCTGTGTGTTCTACTTATGCATTGCTAGGATGTATTGTTTTGTTTTTTTTCTTTTTCTTTTTGTTTTTCTTTTTCTTTTTAATTTTTGTTATTTTTTTATTTTTTTTTATTTTATTTTTATTTTTATTTATTTATTTTTTCTTATTGTTTTTTGTTTTTATTTTTGGCTTGTTGTGTGCTGTGCGTTTTCTTGTTCTATTTCATGATGTCCTTTATGTTGTGTTTTGTTCTTGGTCCTTCAGGCCGGTGCTTGTTTGTTGTTGTGTATGTTCCTATGTTTAGTTTTCTTTATTGCATGGTTTACTTTTTTGTCATTATTGTATATTTTGTCCTCTCCCTTTGTGTGTTGCGAGGCGCGTCTCCCTTTGTGTGTTGCGAGGCGCGTCTCCCTTTGTGTGTTGCGAGGCGCGTCTCCCTTTGTGTGTTGCGAGGCGCGTCTCCCTTTGTGTGTTGCGAGGCGCGTCTCCCTTTGTGTGTTGCGAGGCGCGTCTCCCTTTGTGTGTTGCGAGGCGCGTCTCCCTTTGTGTGTTGCGAGGCGCGTCTCCCTTTGTGTGTTGCGAGGCGCGTCTCCCTTTGTGTGTTGCGAGGCGCGTCTCCCTTTGTGTGTTGCGAGGCGGTTGGTTTGGTGTGAGTGTTTTTATTCCTGTCTTGTTTCTGTGATGTACCTTTGCACTGGTGTTTTATTATTGCATTACATGTTGTACTTGTTTGTTATTTTTTACTTGTTTGTTGTATGTTTTCTTGTTATGTTTTCTGTTGTACCTCTTGATGTTTGTTTTGTTTTAATATGTTTTGTTTTGTACTGTTACTGTGCTTCCTTGTTTGACATTGTTTTCTATTTTTGTGTCTTATGTATGCTGTGTTTCTCATGCCTTTATCGTGTTTGTTCTTTGTTGTACTGTGCTGTCGGCCCTTCTGGCCGGTAGTTTATTGTTTTGTTTTGTTATGTTTTCTTTGTTCTTGTCTTGTTTTTATTGTATATAAATTGCATGCTTTGCATGTAAAAAAAAAAAGTGCTATATAGTCGTAATGGCTTGGTGCTTCCCCCTGATAGTTCCCTTCCCTTCATCCTTTCAAAATCATTTATGATTGGTTTGAGAAATGTGAAAGGTAGCTTATTGGGGGGATCAGAGTACATTGAAAATAGTTGCCTTGCAACATATTTATCACAAGAGGAAGAAGCGATTTGGTAAGGAGTTGTTAAAGAATCCCACTGATCTAACAGCCGCTTTACGCTATTGTCCCTTGCCAACCATCGTCTTCCTGACAAAGTTATTAACTGTAAGGGGTCTTTCTTATCATTTATCAATCTGTAAATTTCTAGATAACTTTCTCTCCTTAATGAAGATCTGTGGAACCAGCTGTTGCTTTCGGGATGAAGTATTAATGACAATTAAGGTTGGGAACTCTATGGCCCCTGGGGAGGATTACTTTGCCTTGCGGTTACTTTGTCTTTCAAAAATTCGCAGGATTAATTAACGTCTCCAGGGGCCCGGTTTGACCAAGCCTCCCGCAGTAAGTGATCTGGTCAATCAGGCTGTTGGACGCGGTTGTGAATTGAACACATTACATTATAAAATCATAATCATCACTGAGTTTCTTAACATTAATAGTCCAAATTAGCCCAGTTTGCTTTTAAATTAGCCCAAAAAGTCGCAAGTAGCGAAATAAAAAATTTGGCAGCGCGCGACCCTCAAAAGTAGCCCAATTCGCTACTTGTAGCCCAATCTGGCAACCCTATGAGGGACTCCGTCCTGTTCTCGCCAAATCTTGAACTCGCTTTATCGTCGTGTGCCCGCCAGCACCGCGCGGTGTCAGACTGACACCGCGCGGGAAGACGCGGGAAGACGGGACACCACGAGCGTAGCTCGTGGTGTCCCGTCTTCCCAGCACTCTTTGTCATACAACGCTTTGAAACTACTGACGGTCTTGGCCTCCACCACCTTCTCACCTAACTTGTTACAATCGTCTACCACTCTGTTTGCGAAAGTGAATTTTCTTATATTTCTTCGGCATCTGTGTTTAGCTAGTTTATATCTATAACCTCTTGTTCTTAAAGTTCCAGGTCTCAGGAAATCTTCCCTATCGATTTTATCAATTCCTGTTATTATATTGTATGTAGTGATCATATCACCTCTTTTTCTTCTGTCTTCCAGTTTTGGCATATTTAATGCCTCTAACCTCTCTTCGTAGCTCTTGCCCTTCAGTTCTGGGAGCCACTTAGTAGCATGTCTTTGCACCTTTTCCAGTTTGTTGATGTGCTTCTTAAGATATGGGCACCACACAAATGCTGTATATTCTAGCTTTGGCCTAACAAAAGTCCAGAACAATTTCTTTAGTATATCACCATCCATGTATTTAAAAGCAATTCTGAAGTTAGAAAGTGTGGCCAATATTCTTTATGTGGTCCTCAGGTGATAGTTTTCTATCTAGAACCACCCCTAGATCTCTTTCTTTATCAGAATTCTTTAAAGATTTCTCACCTAATATATAGGTTGTGTGGGGTCTATGTTCTCCTATTCCACATTCCATAACATGGCATTTATTAACATTAAATTCCATTTGCCAAGTGGTGCTCCATATACTTATTTTTTCCAGGTCATCTTGAAGGGCATGACAATCATCTAAGTTTCTTATCCTTCCTATTATCTTAGCATCATCAGCAAACATGTTCATATAATTCTGTATACCAACTGGTAGATCATTTATGTAGACAATAAACATCACTCGTGCAAGAACTGAACCCTGTGGTACTCCACTTGTGACATTTCTCCAGTCCGATACATTGCCGATGATCACTGCCCTCATTTTTCTATCAGTCAGGAAATTTTTCATCCATGTTAGAAGCGTACCTGTCACCCCTCCAAAATTTTCCAGTTTCCAGAACAACCTCTTATGTGGAACTCTGTCAAAAGCCTTTTTTAGGTCCAGATAGATGCAGTCAACCCAACCATCTCTTTCCTGTAATATCTCTGTTGCTAGATCATAGAAACTGAGTAAATTCGATACACAGGATCTTCCAGATCGAAAACCATATTGTCTGTCTGAAATTATATAATTTCTCTCCAGGTGTTCGTCCCATTTAGTTTTAATTATTTTTTCCAATATTTTGTCAATTACCCTTGTCAATGATACCGGTCTATAATTAAGGGGGTCTTCCCTGCTTCCACTTTTGTAGATTGGAACTATGTTAGCCTTTTTCCACACATCAGCTACAACTCCTGTAAACAGGGATGCCTGAAAAATCAGTTGAAGAGGAATGCTGAGCTCAGGTGCACATTCTCTCAGAACCCATGGTGAAACTCCATCTGGACCAACTGCCTTGTTCTTATTTAGCTCCTTGAGCATTTTTTCCAATTCGTCTCTAGACACCACTATGTGCTCTATGTTGTTCTCTGGAATTCTTATTGTACCTGGTTCCCTGAAGATTTTATTTTGTACAAACACACTTTGGAACTTTTCGTTTAATGTTTCACACATTTCCTTTTCATTTTCCGTGAATCTATTTCCCATTTTCAACCTCTGTATATCATCCTCTACCTGCAATTTGTTGTTTATGAATTTATAGAATAGACCTGGTTCTGTTTTACATTTGTCTGCAATCCCTTTTTCAAAATTTATTTCTGCCTCTCTCCTCACTGCCGTGTAGTGAGGAGAGATTCTCGAGATTGTAGTGAGATGAGATTCTCGCATCTTTGTATCGCTGGTATGTTTGGGGGTTCGGCCTCTTCCTGTATTGATTCCATTTTTGTGTCTTTTGGTTTCTGGCCCTCTCGCACTTTCTGTTGAACCAATCCTGTTTCCTAGTTCTGCTTCTCTGTTTTGGTATAATTTTTTTTGTGCCTTTATCATACATTTCACAAAACTTGACATACATCTCATTCACTTCATTGCCTAGCAACAAGTTTGCTCAATTATACCCACTAAAAAAATTTCTAAAGTTGCCATAATGTCCTCTCCTAAAGTCAGGTTTTTAGTTGCATCAACCTTCATATTTTCTTCCAGATTATAACGCATTGCATACTTTATTCCCAAAAAGACATGGTCACTTTTACCCAAGGGAGGAAGGTACTGAATGTCAAATATTTCTTCCTCCTTCCTGGTAAATATCAAATCTAGCATGGAGGGAACGTCCTCTTCCCTCATCCTCGTAGCTTGTTTAACATGTTGATACAAGAATGTTTCCAGGATGAGATCTATAAATTTACAGGTCCAGAAATCTTCTGTTTTAGCTTCATATGCTTCCCAGTCTATGGCTATCAAGTTGAAGTCGCCGACTATCAACAGTCGTGAACAATCGTTATCCGCTCTCGCTATGATCTCTCTCAGTATTGTTATAAGACCTTCTCGTTTACTATCTAGCTCCTCCTTTGACCATGTGCTGCTTAGAGGTGGACTATATGCATTTATGATCATTAGTTTATCATCCTCATGGCAGATCTCTAGTGCTATTATGTCAACTTCTTGTGGATTGGCAGTCATTATTTCGTTCACCTTTAGGTGTTCTTTCACCAGCACAGCAACGCCATCGCCTTTCCTAATATTTCTGTCCCGTCTCCAAATTGAGTAGCCCCATTGAGTAGCAAATTGAGTGTGTGTGTGTGTGTGAAGTGTGAAGTGTGAAGTGTGAAGTGTGAAGTGTGAGATGACACTTTGACTACACCGCGTCATCCAAGTCAAGCAGTTGAAACGGACTGCATGGAACAATATCAGTGGAATCGTCGAACATGTGGAAATCAAGTGTGTGTGACTGACCTGCTCTATAAATTATAGTCCATGTTCGTGTGCAAGGCAAACAATAGAATATTCACTTGCGCATAATTTCTATATAGTGAGCGACTTTCACCTTTGGAGCCGTGCTCAGTACTCGTGTGTGTGACTGTGAATGTCATCACTAGCTAGACGACTGTCGCTTCTAGCAAATCCACCGACGCTGCTAGCTGAGCCATCGTCACTACTAGTTACGCTACCGTTGCTACTACCTAGGCCACTGTCGCTACAAGCTAATCCACCGTTGCTGCTAGCTAGTCCACCGTTGCTGCTAGCTAGTCCACCGTTGCTGCTAGCTAGTCCACCGTTGCTGCTAGCTAGTCCACCTTCGTTACTAACTAATCCATTGTCGCTATTAGCTAACCCACCGTCGCTACTAGCTAAGCCGCAGTCGCTACCAACTAATTAAGCCACCATCACTATTAGCTAACCCACCGTCGCTACTAGCTAAGCCGCAGTCGCTACCAACTAATTAAGCCACCATCGCTAATAGCTAAGCCACCGTTGCTACTAAGAAACCGACGATACTAGCTAAGCCACAGTCGCTATTAGCTAAGCCACCGTCGCTAATAGCTAAGCCACCGTCGCTACTAGCTTAGCCCCAGTCGCTACCAACTAAGCCACCGTTGCTGATATGTAAGTCATCATCATTAAGCGTCACTAAGCCACCCTTGCCACTAGTTACGTATCCGTCGATACTAGCTAAACCACCGTCGCTGCTAGCTAAGCCACTGTCGGCATTATCTAAGCACGTGCCGTCACCAACTAGGCCACCATCGCTACCAACTAAGCCACCGTCCCTACCAGCTAAGCCCTCGTCGCTGCCAACTGAACCACTGTTGTTACCAACTATGTCTCTGTCACTACTAGCTAAGCCACCTGCAGGCGATGAGTCACAATAACGTTACTAAAGTATGTTTACCAGACCACACACTAGAATGTGAAGGGACGACGACGTTTCGGTTCGTCCTGGACCATTCTCAAGTCGATTGCGATGAGGAAGATTGATTGATTAATAAAGATTAAGCCACCCAAAAGGTGGCACGGGCATGAATAGCCCGTAACTGCCTTATGCGTCCAATGGTCGCATGAGGGAGCTTTCTTCTGCTCTGCTACGTCAGTCAATTCCCGAGGAGGTCAACATCCTGTTAGCTGGTATGGGTGAGGTCGGCGGTCCAAGTCTCATCCCGTTCTCAGACCAAGTCCATTCCATCCAGCGGTCGACCCCACAGACCCATTCATAAATGTTTACATGCTGTTCATTCAAAACAGGAATTTTCTCAAATATAAATTAATATAATAATGTATTAGCTTATTGTGCATATATAGGCATAGATTAGGTTAGGTTAGGTATTTAGAGTCTGTTGGCGATTATTTGTATTTGTAGTACGTGGGTGAAGCATTTACAGCATTGTGGATCGAACAAAATTCCTCAGTGGAGCACTTGTTCCGGAAGTGTTCGAACTTTATTAGTTGTGAGTCGTGTGTAATCCGTTTTTCATTCATAAACAGCTGGGGTTTGGCGGGTGGATGAAATTATTTTTGGATCCTTGTTTGGAGGACGGGCTGATACATGTCTCACAACTAATGACGTCCGAGCACTTCCGGAACGTCATTAGTTCCGGAAGTGTTTCGCTAGCGACTTTTGTTCGACCCACAAGGCTGGAAATTCTTCACTCACGTACTACAAATACAAATAATCGCCAACAGAACCTAAACACCTAACCTAACCTATGCCTATGCCTATATATGCACAATATGCTAATATATTATAATATTAATTTATATTTGAGAAAACTCACGTTTCGAATGAACAGCATGTTAAAATTTATGAATGAGTCTCTGGGGTCGACCGCTGGATGTAATGGACTTGAATCGAGAATGGGTCTGATCAGATCTGTGTTAACGCTTATTGTGGGTAAGGTGAACGACTGAGGTAACGTGGCACTCACGTCCTGAGGCCACTGTGGTAACGTCCTAACAATTTCGAAGGTGTTACAGATTACTTTAATAGTACACATTTAATGTCTTAGTGACCAGAGTTGTTCAGTGTGGGGAGTGTGTTCTGGGCTGCCGTGGGGTATGGTTGTTTCCTCCGGCCCCTTGCAGGTGTTGTCAACCCAGTGTAGTGTGCGGGCCCGGGTGTAGCTGCTGATGTGACTTGCGTGCCATGTTTTTCCTGAAGGGCCCCTGGGGCCGTGACGGTCTGCAAAATGAGTGGGGGCCTGTGCCCCCTGTCTTCAGGCAGGACTCAATTGGCCTGGAGTTTTCCGGGAATGCTTCATACCAGGCAGTGGAAGTAGTGTTACTCGACATGTTGTGTGTTCCTGTGGAGGCTTTGTGTGGTGTGCAGCTGCTTGCTGGGAGGCGGGCGATTGTCGTCGCGCGCTATGATGGGCGCCCTTTCACTCTGCCTGGTGATGGTGGGTCAGTGACTTTCTCAGATTGCTGTGGTACAACAACGTACGTGGCGGGGTAACCCTTCGAGTTCCCTGAAGACCTTTTACGTCGGTACTTTGCCCGTTTTGGGCGGGTAATTCATGTGAGGATTGTTACGAACCTTACCTCCTGTGGAGGTTGGTTTCGGTTGTAAAATGTTGGTGGACACAGGGAGAGTGTATATTAATATATAAATACCCCAGCTGAGATCAGAGAGGCCGCGAGTCATCATTATTACTCCGCCCAGTAAAGTAGTGCCTTCTCAGCTGGAGATCATCAGAAATAATGTGAACTTGAATAGCTTTACTATGTAAGGGAAAAATGGACTCTATAAAAAAGTATGCATGGGGGAATATAGTAAATAAAATCATTAATGTGTTTGATAGCATATGTAAAGAGTAGAGTATTATGGGGCGATGAGGCAAGAGAGGTGGACACCATCTTGACTGGAGGGGGAGGTGTATCGCTGCCGACCGTTCCTGCTATTTGAGGGGTTTTCTCCGGCCGTTCAGTCAGATAAGCCTATCCTTGTCTATATCCAGGGTTGCAAGATTGGGTAGAGTAATATTGCAGAAGTTGGAGAGGTTTTATAAGAGTCCAGGTTTCCTAGAGGCAAAAATATATGTGTCGTTGGATCATAGCGGTTTGTGGCTGGGTGCATGACACCAGGAATGGGACAGTGAGCCGTGGGGTGGTCAGTGCCACTTGAGTTATAATACATAGTGATCTTATGTTGTGAGGAAAACGCCTTGTTAAATGTAATCCTGTGACTTGTACGTATAAATTTGTGACTTGTGTACTAGGCTGTTTCCCTTACTCCTCATACACCCTAGACAACCTTGTAAGGACCACCACCACCAAATTCTCACTAGCTCTCTATGACAACAAAAACGTATCACGGCTGATAACATCAGTAACACACGCCCCGTGATAAGGATGAACGCCCTCCCCACCGGGTCCATTGTTCATCACAATGAAATGTGTGAAGTAAAACATGTGTATGGGGCAAGTAACAAAGTCAGTAGACTAACAGATGTTGTCACAGCTCGTATAAGACTTGGCTACAAGTATCTCTGGCAGTTCGGCTTGTATAGGGATCTAGATGATGTAAAGTGTAAAGTGTGTGGACATAGGCAGGGACACACACTCGAACACTATATCTAGGATTGTAGTAAAATTGAGCCTTTTAGAGATAAATCTAAGCTCACTCTGTATGATATGGCAACCTATCTTATTACCATGGATAAATTACCTGAAATCCTTGCACTGTACCCACATTTTGCTTCCAGTAGATGAACGACATATGAGATTCAGAAACTAGTAGTGTATTGTGAGGACTAATAATAAACAGAAGCTCCCCTGTGACTCTGTAATATCCCCATTGGCCAAACTATTATGTATTAGCGATAAGACCTACCATTAATGTATGATGACTTACTGTAAATATGTAGCTCTTGTAATAGCACTTTCTCTGTAACTAGCTGACATTGTATCGATAAAGTGTGAAGGATTGAAGAAATTGTTTATGTTAATTATCTAAGATGAGGTCTGATAAAGACCTTTTGTGCCCTCTGTAATGCTTTTGCGCTACCGCTCACAGGATGAGTATGGGGTGCACAATAAACTAGCCGCCTTCGGCAGCAACAATCAAATCCCACCGGGAGGTGGAAGAAGATCCCGTGTGGGACCCACACTCTTGCCATGCGTCTTAGGGATCCTATACCGTCATCCATTATGCTGTTGGGGTTCCCTATTCATGTGTATCATGCGGGCCAGCCCCGGACATGTTTCAGGTGCGGCCTACCGGGCCACCAGGCTGCCGGGTGTGAGGAGCGCCGGGTCACCCTTGTTAACCTCTTCCGGGAGGAAGATTTTCCCCTGCTGTCGGCCCCGGACCTGCCTCCAAGTGCTGGGATGTGTGTGGCTTCCCTGCCGGCTGATGCCCCGGTGTTGGATCCTGCGTCTCGCCTGGGTGAGGATGTGGGTGGTGGTGTAGGTGTTGACGTGGGGGATTATTGTTGTCTCGTTATTGAGTCTAAGTGATATGCTTCCTCTTTCATGAATACATATTGAATATATATAATATATTCATCATTGTCTGTGTGACTTTTATGTGCTATTTTCTTCCCGAAATAAATTACTGTGAATATTATACAAGCATCATTAATTGTCATTGTGTTGTGTGTCATAGTTTACTGTGTAACTCCTGTCAGGACCTTGTTACTTCAGTGCAGTAAGCAGTTAGCGAGAGAGTTAATGGTGAGTGTTGAGGTTAGCTCACTCTGCGCCTGTGCCAGAAGGCGAGACTGGTCTCAGCACACGCTCCGTGAGAGACACTTGCTGCTGGGTTATGCTATTCATTACCTTAGTTGAAGTGATTCTGTTAATGTAACGAAAGCTTCCTATGTATTAGTGATAAGTTTACTGAAATAACCTATTTATTGTAATCACACAGCTTTCAGGCAATTCCTTCCCATGTACTATCTGCAATATAATTAATCTGTTAATAATCTTTTGGGTACAGACCCTGGGTATCGCTGCCGCAGCCTTGCAGCAAACTAAATCTGATGTGACCCTCTGGTGCTCGATGCCCTATAACGACAGCCGTCTGGGCAGAACAACGACCCAGTGATGGAAGATTACGATATTATCGTGGAGGAGATTACTGTCCATGCTCTCATTCACCGAAATATCGCGACTCTTGGCAGTTGCTCTCACTTACGATTAATCGCCTGCAGTGTAACACCCACACTTGCGTGTTGCATGCTGTTGCATGTGCTTAGTGTGTATACCAACACACTGACACCTTCTTTTTCCTCTTGCTCCTCTGCAACCTGAGGCCGAGGGCGTTCCTCTGGTTTTTCGGTCTGTGGTCCTACCCTTCTTCTATCCACCATATTTGCGATCCTTCTCCACCTGACTATTTTCTATCTCTGTAGGTCTCTGTGGGTCCTTCCTCCTCTGTTCTATCTTCCTCCTCAGCCTGAGATCTTTAAGTCTATTACACACTAGACTTCGTTCCTCTGGAACCTAACCCTGGTTCCTCTCTCTCTCTTCCTTCCCCGAGAGGAAAGATGGCCTTGGTCCTCACCCTGACTACCTCCGATCCGACTTCGTTCCTGTATCTCCTCCCACCTCGCTAGTGGAATCGTCTCACTTTGCTATGGAGGTTCCCAGTGCCCTTGTTCCTACTCTGGTGACACCTTTGATCACGAGTACACTGCAGAGTGTCCAGCCCATCCCTTGGTAGTACTTATAGTAACAATGAGGATCATAGTACATATATCGAAGTACAACACAACTAGAAAGTATAAATCTGTAATATTGAATTTGGACAAACAGAAAAAGGTTTTATATTTATGTTGCACAGACAACCTAAACTGACCTAACCTTCTTAGGTCTAATACACACTATCTGGTCTAATATAGTACATATGTTTGCTATAATAGGCCTAGGAATATTTAAGTTTGTTTTAGCTTAATTTTTGTCAGACTCTATAAAGTGAATAGTACCAAATTCTACTATTTAATTGTTTAATACATCAATATTTGTACGATGGTGAACATAGTTACAAAAACTACTATCTAAACAAGAGGACGGGTTTCGGCTGAGTATCGGTACTCATTCCCAACTCCCCAGACCGCTCCTCAACGGACCCTGACAGTTTACCAGACTGCTCTCAACCTCTTCCAACTATCTCATAGTCGTCTGTGTCCTGTTTGTCTTTGATATTTGTTATTGTTCTTCAGAACGTCTGTTATAGAAATTAAATATATGGCAATTCTAATGAATAATTGTTCAGTCTGGCAGTTTTCCCTTTTTGTGTGAAAGTTTACCTCTCCAGGACCCAGTGTCTGGCGCTCGGGCTGGTCACTTCTGCGGGTTATTCCTCTCCTCCCTTCCAGCTTTTGATGGGACCCCTAACTCTACTGCTCTCTTCATCCAGAACAATGTTCCCTTTGTCTCCTTTAATTTTTGGTAGAACGTTCATTCCACCGCCGCTCGTATCTTTGTGAGTAAATATATACCGTCTATTACATTTATCTCCCCCACGTATTCCTATTTTTCTTCTCGATCTTGGATACCTGTTCGACTCAATCCCAATGCCTGTTCACTTTTTTGTGGTGATTTTAAATTGTCGGTATTCCCTCTGGGGTGACGCTTTTTCTAATTCCCAAGGTCATCTTTTAAAGCATTTCGTCGTGTGTTCTCCATTATCTCTAATGAATTCCGGCGAACTGACCCATGCAGACTCGCACTCTTTCCTGCCTTGATCATTCTCCCTACTCTTCTAATATTTATATACACCTGAAGGGAAGAATCCTGATAACTCCATAACAGTGACCATTTTCCTAATCTCATAACCTTCTTTGTATTTCCGCCCTTGTCTCTCTCTCTGTGGTGCTTTGACACGGTTGAATGGAATTTGTTCACTATACACACTGTTCTTCCCTACCTCTTCTATCTTCCTCCCCCTACATTATTTTCACGACACCTTATTAGTTGCTGCCCTTCACTCTTCCTTGCTCTGCCTCCCATAATACAGGGAAGTGTATTCCTTGGTGGGATTCTCACTGTGTTTGGCTGATCTTGCAGCCTGACAAAGGGTTCAACGCCGGCAAATACCTGAATATTCAGTTTTGGAATGCGAATGGGATGACGCACAGGGTCATACGTACAGCTCAACGTGAGAGCTGGAAATCCCACCTCTTCACCATTACTGTTGACCGACCTCTCCCTCATGGAAGATCCGTAAGATTTTGTATAAATTTGTTCCAGAAAAACCTCCTGTCCTTCATCTTCATAGTTCCACTGTTGTTGATTTTGTGTTAGTTCTGAATGAAGTGAGTTTGCACTTTTCAGCTATTAGCTCTGTTACTCATCTTCCTGCTTCTTTCTCTTCTCATAAGGCACTTATTGAGTTTCGTTCCTTGGGCTTTCGCACTCACCTCCAACTCTTCTATAACAATATCGTCACTCTTTCGGAACTCTAGTCCGCCTTGCCCCTTGTAATTCCACGACAGCAGAATCAGGCGGTATTTACTGTGAGATGCTCAGTCATCTTCCTCTGTGTACCCTTCAGTATTTGCTGCATATCTATAACTGTGTCTGGGAGATGGTATTGATCCCCCGTAGACTGGATCCAGGTAGTCGTTCTTCCAGTTAGAAAACTTGGTAATCGAGGAGCTTCCCGTAAAAAATATTGCCTCATTGTCCTGTCGAGTTGGTTTCTATGTTTTTTTTTTAAGAAGATTATCATTGCTAATCTGTCCATCTCAGTTTGGCTTTTGAAAGTGTTGCATCACCACTGATATCTCGGTGAACTTGAGATTTACATATGTACTGCCTTTTCTGCGATGTTAATAACGAACGCTACAATTCCGTTGTAGCCGTTCTTGTTTACCTGGAATAGGCTTATTACACATAACTCCTGGGGATGCAATTTTTTTATGAAATTTTATAGCCTAACTGCATTATTTGTCCGTGGCAATCTCTCACTTTTACTATGAAGCTTCCTTTCTAGTCTTTCGTTTATATCGAGGCTCGTACTGCTTTCTCATGTCTCTCTTCAGCAATATGAAAGTGTTCCCCGAAGGTTGCGTGCCAAGCACTACCTCCTTCCTGGCTGAACATTATCACCGTTATTCCTACCTTTCCCTCAGGCACTTTCTCAACCCTTGATATTGACGACCTGACTCTCTGTTGTCGCGGTGACTTCTTTCTTCCTACTCCAACTGGTGGTCGTTAACGTGTCGTCCTGGGCCACCAATCAAGGCTTCACATTCATTCCAACTAAGACTTGCGCTGTGACTCGTACTCGGGGATAGGTCGTCCCTCTCTCCCAGCTATCACTCTATGTAAATTCCCTTCTGAATAAGGATAATGCCTCTAAGGCCTTCACTTCACTTACTCCTGTCACATACTTCACGGGAAGCTGGAAGATGCACACTTTTCTATTTGCACTCTTCTCTCTCTCTTGCAGCCTAAACTCGATTATGGCTGACAAGCCTATTTCTCTGCATCTCTCTCAATTCTTCATCAACTTAATGGTGTGCATCATACTGGGTTGTGCCTCAGTTCCGATGTCTTTTGCTATTCCCTATCCAGATTTTGAATGTTGAAAATGGAGTTCTGTCTCTATGAGGTCGTTGTGATATCGCTACCTTCGCTTCCTCGTGTGGCCTTTGCAACATCCCCACTCCTGCTTGTGGAACACTTTGACGACTGCCTCTCAGGAGGGCCCTGTTCCTTCTCACCCTCCACTACAAGGCTCGCTCGTTTGCAAGATTCTCTCTTAGCACACGTTTGCAACATCTCGCCTCGTGTTGTTCTTCCTGGCCCCCAATGAGGGCCCCGCTTGAGAAATTTGTGTAGCCATGACCCACATGGTGGAGGCCTGTGCCCCTCTTACTGTTATAATTCACTGTGTCGGGGGACAGGAAGCCAGAGTGTATTCATACACGTTTAGCTTTGTATAGTTTGGCTTTTGCCGCCTGCCCCCAGAATAGGCACATGTGGCGCCTGCCCCCAGAAACCAACATGTGTCGCCTGCCCCCAGAAACCAACATGTGTCGCCTGCCCCCAGAAACCAACAGGTGCCGCCTGCCCCCAGAAACCAACATGTGTCGCCTGCCCCCAGAAACCAACAGGTGCCGCCTGCCCCCAGAAACCAACAGATGTCGCCTGCCCCCAGAAACCAACAGGTGCCGCCTGCCCCCAGAAACCAACAGGTGCCGCCTGCCCCCAGAAACCAACAGGTGCCGCCTGCCCCCAGAAACCAACAGGTGCCGCCTGCCCCCAGAAACCAACAGGTGCCGCCTGCCCCCAGAAACCAACATGTGTCGCCTGCCCCCAGAAACCAACAGGTGCCGCCTGCCCCCAGAAACCAACAGGTGCCGCCTGCCCCCAGAAACCAACAGGTGCCGCCTGCCCCCAGAATAGACACATGTGCCGCCTGCCCCCAGAATAGGCACATGTGTCGCCTGCCCCAGAAACCAACATGTGTCGCCTGCCCCCAGAAACCAACATGTGTCGCCTGCCTCCAGAAACCAACATGTGTCGCCTGCCCCCAGAAACCAACATGTGTCGCCTGCCCCCAGAAACCAACATGTGTCGCCTGCCCCCAGAAACCAACATGTGTCGCCTGCCCCCAGAAACCAACATGTGTCGCCTGCCCCCAGAAACCAACATGTGTCGCCTGCCTCCAGAAACCAACATGTGTCGCCTGCCCCCAGAAACCAACATGTGTCGCCTGCCCCCAGAAACCAACATGTGTCGCCTGCCCCCAGAAACCAACATGTGTCGCCTGCCCCCAGAAACCAACATGTGTCGCCTGCCCCCAGAAACCAACATGTGTCGCCTGCCCCCAGAAACCAACATGTGTCGCCTGCCCCCAGAAACCAACATGTGCCGCCTGCCCCCAGAAACCAACATGTGCCGCCTGCCCCCAGAAACCAACATGTGCCGCCTGCCCCCAGAAACCAACATGTGTCGCCTGCCCCCAGAAACCAACATGTGCCTCCTGCCCCCAGAAACCAACATGTGCCTCCTGCCCCCAGAAACCAACATGTGTCGCCTGCCTCCAGAAACCAACATGTGCCGCCTGCCCCCAGAAACCAACATGTGTCGCCTGCCCCCAGAAACCAACGTGTGTCGCCTGCCCCCAGAAACCAACATGTGTCGCCTGCCCCCAGAAACCAACATGTGGCGCCTGCCCCCAGAAACCAACATGTGTCGCCTGCCTCCAGAAACCAACATGTGTCGCCTGCCCCCAGAAACCAACATGTGCCGCCTGCCCCCAGAAACCAACATGTGCCGCCTGCCCCCAGAAACCAACATGTACTGCCTGCCCCCAGAAGCCTGCGTCATCACGACGGAGCCGTATACAGTCCTGCTCTTCATCATCTGTGTTTTACGACATTAACGTTTCATTGTCTTTGTGGCAGAGTCTCGCAGTGCCCTCGTGGCTCTCAACTCTCTTGACCCTTTGGCTCCTGTGGTTGAAATCCAATACTGACTTTTTATTATCTATAGCAGATTAGAGACGGTTAAATTTTGCTGGGTACTGTTATGACTGAAGGAAGCCTAGCCTGGGCTGCCTCCGGTGTGAGTGAGAGTTATTCCCATCCTACATCCATCATCTTTGTTTATTTATGCGTGCATGTGGGTTTTAATTATACGAAATTAGGTAGGGTGAGTTGAATGTATTTTAATAACAGGAAATTATGTGGTGTGGACGCACTGGGAAGAAGAGGGCTTTTGCTCGCCAAGAGATGAGGATTCCTAGAGATTCTGTGTGCTAGCATCTCTGGTTGCTATGGTAACTGAGACGGTGCAGCCGTGAGAACCAATCGGCGCTAAGTAAGACGATGACGTCATGCCAGGGAGGCGTGAGATAGGCCAGGAGAGGTCACTTTACCCCTGACGGTTAAGGTCACTCGTCTGTTACCTGACGCTCCATCATTCCTGGACAGATATCGTCACTTGATGCTTTAAAACAGGACCAACACCCTAGCAGTAAAGCATGCTATCCAGTAGTGAGTGTGAGTGTATTCGAGCAACAGAATACTGAGGGTTATAGGCACGCCGCGTCGACCCTGAGAATGGAACCACAGTAACAAGTTCTTTGGTCGCCAGGATGGACAACTGTGCTGAAGGACGGACCCCAGGAAGGACGACTCAAGGTCGTCCTTCCTGGTGTGTATAGACACACCAGGAAGGGAACCGAGCTAGTGCACCAAGAGGGTGTCACTGTTTCTGAAGAGTTAACGGATGCAGTCGCGACTAGTTCCACTCTGAAGCATCTCGGGTTTGTAGAAGTCAAGACAGTTTTAAAGGTGTGGATATTCAAGCGACCCGCTAGTGTGTGCACCACCAGCAAGCAGGCAGGCCCAGGAGCACACCTACAGGTAACCCTGAAGCTTTTCTTCACAGTTACGAGTAGACCAAACCACCGTAGGGGTGTGGTGTCTTTAAGTGAACTGTGAGAGAAATGAGAGATGAGAGTAGATGTCCCTCAGGCAACACGAGGTTGGCTTAATTATTGAGAGAGAGTAATATTTATGCAGCGGAATGAATAAATATAGCAGAATTCAGGGGCCGAGGTCCAAATGTCGGAGCCCTGGACGATCGTGTGAGGGTCGGCTCTGGTAAAGCAGCAGTTTGGGGGCCATTGGTTTAAGACCCAGGCGGCCAGTAAGGGCTAGTCTACATACAAACATCTGCAGTGATATAAAGAGATAATTTGAGTATTCCGTGGGACCACGAGTGAGGTGGGGCCCAGGAGCCGAAGTCTAGGGAGCAAGGCTGTGGATACGTGTTCTAGGGCTTATCGTAATATATTAGGAGTCAGTGGTCAGTGCAGAGGATAGCTGACTCGCTGGCCAAGAGCATCACAGAGGACTAGATGTTACCGCCTCGACGGTCAGACAGTGACTGTACCTGTGGCCACAGGTTCCCAGATGCCGCCAACTTGGTACGAGAGCTGAAGAGTGGATTTTGGTATCAATGTGATTTTTTTTAGTGGCTGAGCTACGTTAGATTTGGAAGAATAAAAAAAGTTTACTTAGAAACAGTTAGTTGTAAAGAGTGTTCTGTAGACACCCCTACAAGCCTATTTTTAATAATCAATTAACCAGAAGAGCAGGTAGCATATAGCCTAGGCTATATGCCACCGAATGTCAAAGGTAGAGATTATCTAATTTTTACCATGCTTGATAGGCCATGATTGATGTAGTGGATGCATATTTATGGGTGTAAGAGTGTTATATATATACATTAATATATGAGATTTATTTGTCTCATGAGTAAATGACGCAGTGTAGGGATTAGGTTGTGTTTTTTAATTGTGGTTTTGATTCTCATGTCTGTTATAGTTATTATTTCCTATCAATGTGATTAATTGTATGTACATTTATATGTGATGAAGTGATATAACTCATTTGAAATTATTTACTATCGATGTGATTCTATATGTGCATATTTATATGTAGGGAAGTGACACAGCTCCGTTGGAATTATTACTTACTAGCAATGTGATTCACACATACATACATACAATTATACAGGTAGTGTGTGCAGGAAGTAGGGACAGACGCAAGAATTACCTGGAGCAGAAGAGTCGTAGTCGACGAGCTGGTTGTATGGATAAATGGAAGAATAATCGGGAAAAGAAGCATCATAGTCGACAAGCAGGAAGCAAGGGCAGACATAAGAATAGTCTGGAGCAGATACGTTGTAATCGATGAGAGTAGTGCAGGGGCTTAACCCAGCTGAGGAGGAGCTGGTCGGCCGAGCGGACAGCACGCTGGTCTTGTGATCCTGTGGTCCTGGGTTCGATCCCAGGCGCCAGCCAGAAACATTGGGCAGAGTTTCTTTCACCCTATGCCTCTGTTACCTAGCAGTAAAATAGGTACCTGGGTGTTAGTCAGCTGTCACGGGCTGCTTCCTGGGGGTGGAGGCCTGGTCGAGGACCGGGCCGCGGGGACACTAAAAAAAAGCCCCTAAATCATTTCAAGATAACCTAAAGATAGCTGCAGGCCTTGAGTTGGGATCAAGAGTCGTGTCTTCATGGGCATCACACACGTCCTCCCATGCATCGAAGGAAAACCGGCTAGTTGAGAATGCAGTTCTTGGTTAGGTTAGGTAGTTGGGTCGTCGGCAGTCTCACCACGCGACCCGGAGTATCCTTCATGTTATTTCAAAAGCGCCGCCGATGCCAATATACCACATGATGTCGGGGCCGTAGTTTACCACGTAGTCGGGGTGGGAGGCAAGCTGACCATCCACGGAAATTGGCTGACCGTCCACGGAAATTGTCGAGCATACTTGGTCTTGCCCAGACGCCAGTAATGCTAGTTAGGGCTGTGGTTACTTCAGGTCTGTTATCAAAGTTCATTGGCAAGGCATATGGCCTCTCCATTTTCAGGTGTTCAAGGTGCACTGGCTGGCCTTTCCAGCGGGACCTGCTGGCCCTAAGTCTGTGCAGTTGTTCTTGGTATTTTTGGGAGATCACTTGTGGTTATCCAGAGAACATGCCCTTGTATTTGCAGACTTTGGATTGCGTGGTGTACTTTATCGAGAATTTCGCTCATGGAATTTCCATGCTGGTAGTTTTCTTTGATAGTGTTCGAGCTCAATGTGGTCGTTGTAGTGACTGCTAGAAGGGGTGCCTGAGGGTTCGCCATCTATCTGTAGTTGTTGCCGTCATTTGTGGAGTGTCGGTCTCAGTTGCTGAGGTTGTGTGGTCCGTCGCTGGCATTTGATCGGGCGCAATGCCATTTGCTTCCAGAAGCCCGTTCCGTTCACTGTTCTGAGGAGGAGGCCGTGATTTTGCTTCGCAACTCTGCATATGCGATGATAATTTGGACGTGTATACTCCGGATGATTGCTGTTGTTCCTGGCTCCGGAGGGATTTATTGCTGGAGCTTCTGTGGGCGTTCAGCCCATATGGACATTGTCGGCGGTAGGCTAGTTGTAGACAGGCTCGGGAACTGGTGCGGACCTAGGTTCAGGTTAGCGTCAATTGGCCAGTGGGTATTCTTTGGCATGTTTACTTTCTCCTTGATCTTCTTTATTTCCTCCTTTCGTTTTGTGCAGAGGTAGGAGGTGGCGGCGTGTTGTTACCCACATATTGCGCATTTAATGGTGGTGGCGGTGCATTTCTTGCATTTCAAACTCAAATCATATGAGTGCCTGAGCATAGGCTGCATTTTGCTGTTTGATCTGGCCACTTGTTTGAAAAGTGCCCGTAACTGAAGCACTGTCGCACATTGTAGATTTTCTCCATGGCGATCTGTTAGGTGAGGAGGTGATCACAAAATATATTAATCCGTTTTTTGCTGCTTCTTGGGCTTACTCTGCTGTCTCGACGGTCAATTTTATCAACTGTCGTGTGTTGTCAGAGGTATTAATCAGGATTGCTGTCGTCGCCTTCAGGGATGGGATTTCGTCGTTGACTTGTCGCACTATGGTGTCTGGGGCCTCACCCGCTATCCAGCGGTACAGCCTGATGGCAAATATGGTTCCTTTTGCAGTAATTTGTCTTGGAGGGTCGGTGTCAAATTCGCACCCAGTTGGCTGGTTCAAAAATATTCTGAGGGTCTGCTTGCATCACCCCTGTGACTGTGGAGGTATTAAGAGCCGGTTAATAGTTAAAGAAGGAACCAGCGCCATCTGGACGGCCGTCATCGTGTATATATATAGGGCTACCTAGCCCACTACAGTTCAGATTACTCTTGAGTGCTCTGCTGAGTAGATCTGTTGACATACCCCGGTGTGGTAACAGAGCTATTCAGTTTGGCTCACAGTATTCCCGCACCATATTTCATTTTGCACATTAACGTAACGTAAATTTGATTGTCTGTTTATCTTGTTCATTTTGTATACCTAAAAGTATAGCCAAATTTTTATATTATTTATATTTTCATGTTAAGTAAACTATTTTTAAATTATTTTTCTTTTTTGTGCTCTATCCTACAGTTTACCTCAGTGAAGATTCAACTTGCAGTCTAAACTTTTTTCTTTTTTGTTGTTGTTGCTTTTATGTGACTGGCATTCAATAAATCTCTGAACTGTATGTTTGACAAATCTTTCACCCTGTCCATGGAGGACAGAAGAAAATGTATATATGCTGGATAGCATTGTAAATGTGTGGCAACGTCTGTGGTAGAAAATAATAATAATAATAAAAAAAAGTCCATCTGTCTAGAGAGACTGCAATACCACCTACTTTTCTCGTCACAATACACACCCATGTATGTCACCACCCTCTATGTAGATACACACCCATGTTTGTCACCACCCTCTATGTAGATACACACCCATGTTTGTCACACTCTGTATGTAGATATACACCAATGTTTGTTACACACTGTATATATATATATATATATATATATATATATATATATATATATATATATATATATATATATATATATACATCGAATATGTTTTCTCACCCCTTGTGTGTGTATATATATATATATATATATATATATATATATATATATATATATATATATATATATATATATATATATATTTATATATATATATATATATATATATATATATATATATATATATATATATGTTTCATTGAATATGACCGCATATTCTGTATTTATTATTTTCTGGTTTAGGGCTTCTATCCCTCTAACTATTTTCTTAGCATCAGGGCTTAATTGAAATAGGAGTTCTCCAAAACTCATTTTCGTACTTTTAAGGTGAAGAAAAGAAGTGATTTACTATAGAGTGTATTACACTTATTTGTATAATTTGCACGACGTTTCGAACCTCCATGGTTCATTCTCAAGTGAACAGATCTTACAATACTAGTTGATTTTATACCCGCATTAGGTCAGGTGATAATACAATGAAGGTGAAAACATGGGGAGATACATAAGGGATAAACATAGGGGCTGCAGAAGGCTTATTGGCCCATACGAGGCATCTCCTATCTAAACACAAAGATTAATCCAGTGTAATTGGCCTGTTATGTTGGACATTGTCTTCTGTGTTGGCATCGATATGTTCTTATCTTGTCCTTACTTTCATGGTGGGTAGAGTAAATAGTTCCGTGATTTGGGTGTTCATGGTAGGTCGCTCTATTCTTATGTGAATTGCCTCAAGAATTTGTAATCTTCTTGAATCTTGGGTTTTGTCTATTATGCAAGTATTCTTGTTCAACATTTCTCTTGTTAGAGTAATGTCATGGGCTTGTCTCATGTGATTCCTAGGGGCACCAGATTGAAGATGGCATGTCAAACGCCTCGTCAGCTTGGTCGACGTCATACCTATGTACTTACATTGAAGGTTACATCCTTCGTGGGGGCAAGTGTACATGTATACAACGCTTGACTGCTGTAGAGGGTTCTCCGTCGGCTTCGGGCTGTTTTTGATAAGGAGTTCGGAAGTCTTCTTGGTTTTGTAGAATATTATCAGGTTTATGTTTTGGTTAGGAGTAGTGCTTTTTACTCCTTTACGGATTATTTCTTTCATTATTCTTTCCTCTTTTATATGTTCACTGTGCATGGTTGATTTGTAATATAATTTTATTGGGGGTGTTGTGGTTTCTGTTCTAGGTTCTGAATTATACCAACGGTCCAAGTGTCTTCTTATAGCAGCGTTTATTTCCGCGTTGCTATATCCGTTGTTCACCAATACCTGAGTTACTCTTTCAAACTCTCTACTCACGTTGCTCCATTCAGAGCAGTGGGTAAGCGCTCGACGAATATAAGCATTGAGAACACTGGTTTTGTATCTTTGGGGGCACTCACTTCTACCGTTCAGGCATAATTCTATGTTGGTGGGCTTGGTATATACGTTGGTGCTTAAAGAGGTTCCTGTTTTTGTTATTAGTACATCCAAGAATGGCAGACTGTTATTTTCACTATTTTCATGTGTAAATCGGAGTACTGACTCTCTCTCTAGGTGTCTTTTTAGGTCAATTAGTTCATCTGAGTCTTTTACTATTACGAATATGTCATCTACATAACGGCAGTATACAGTTGGTTTTTGTCTGCTACTGAAGACCCTATCTTCGATGGTTCCCATATAAAAATGCAAAGAAAGGTAGTGTGCATTTCAATAAACTTCAAGGCGACTATGGCTTAGGATATGCCTACGGCAATGTTAAGACGCATAAACCAGGTAACCCACTACGCCCTATAATCAGCCAAATACCAACCCCAACTTCCCGAAACGCTTTGCGTAATAGTGGCTTTAGGCATTGTATGTACTAGCTCCTATCTATAAAGCCAACAAACTTTGTAAAATCTCCTTATGTATGTACCTTTGCCTAAATAAAAATTATTATTATTATTATTATTATTATCACCTGGCAAAGAAACTCAATGAACTCCTAACTCCATACACTCCAAGTAAGTTTAGTCTACAATCATCAGCAGATTTCCTAGAATTGATCAAATCTACCCAGCCCGATGGAATCATCGCTTCCCTGGACGTTGAATCCCTTTTTACCAACGTCCCAGTCGACACAACCATAGGAATGATACTGGACAGAGTATACAGAGACGAGAGCACCCCCAAATTAGACATACCTGAGCCACACTTGAAAAGTCTTCTCGAAGCATGTACAAAGGAAGCCCCTTTCATCAGTCCACAAGGAGACATGTATTTACAAATAGACGGAGTAGCAATGGGCTTCCCCTTAGGAGTTTTATTTGCTAATTTTTATATGGGAACCATCGAAGATAGGGTCTTCAGTAGCAGACAAAAACCAACTGTATACTGCCGTTATGTAGATGACATATTCGTAATAGTAAAAGACACAGATGAACTAATTGACCTAAAAAGACACCTAGAGAGAGAGTCAGTACTCCGATTTACACATGAAAATAGTGAAAATAACAGTCTGCCATTCTTGGATGTACTAATAACAAAAACAGGAACCTCTTTAAGCACCAACGTATATACCAAGCCCACCAACATAGGATTATGCCTGAACGGTAGAAGTGAGTGCCCCCAAAGATACAAAACCAGTGTTCTCAATGCTTATATTCGTCGAGCGCTTACCCACTGCTCTGAATGGAGCAACGTGAGTAGAGAGTTTGAAAGAGTAACTCAGGTATTGGTGAACAACGGATATAGCAACGCGGAAATAAACGCTGCTATAAGAAGACACTTGGACCGTTGGTATAATTCAGAACCTAGAACAGAAACCACAACACCCCCAATAAAATTATATTACAAATCAACCATGCACAGTGAACATATAAAAGAGGAAAGAATAATGAAAGAAATAATCCGTAAAGGAGTAAAAAGCACTACTCCTAACCAAAACATAAACCTGATAATATTCTACAAAACCAAGAAGACTTCCGAACTCCTTATCAAAAACAGCCCGAAGCCGACGGAGAACCCTCTACAGCAGTCAAGCGTTGTATACATGTACACTTGCCCCCACGAAGGATGTAACCTTCAATGTAAGTACATAGGTATGACGTCGACCAAGCTGACGAGGCGTTTGACATGCCATCTTCAATCTGGTGCCCCTAGGAATCACATGAGACAAGCCCATGACATTACTCTAACAAGAGAAATGTTGAACAAGAATACTTGCATAATAGACAAAACCCAAGATTCAAGAAGATTACAAATTCTTGAGGCAATTCACATAAGAATAGAGCGACCTACCATGAACACCCAAATCACGGAACTATTTACTCTACCCACCATGAGAGTAAGGACAAGACAAGAACATATCGATGCCAACACAGAAGACAATGTCCAACATAACAGGCCAATTACACTGGATTAATCTTTGTGTTTAGATAGGAGATGCCTCGTATGGGCCAATAAGCCTTCTGCAGCCCCTATGTTTATCCCTTATGTATCCCCCCATGTTTTCACCTTCATTGTATTATCACCTGACCTAATGCGGGTATAAAATCAACTAGTATTGTAAGATCTGTTCACTTGAGAATGAACCATGGAGGTTCGAAACGTCGTGCAAATTATACAAATAAGTGTAATACACTCTATAGTAAATCACTTCTTTTCTTCACCTTAAAAGTACGAAAATGAGTTTTGGAGAACTCCTATTTCAATTAAGCCCTGATGCTAAGAAAATAGTTAGAGGGATAGAAGCCCTAAACCAGAAAATAATAAATACAGAATATGCGGTCATATTCAATGAAACATGTTTGAAAGAAAACCTGCTGCCAGTATACACCAATATATATATATATATATATATATATATATATATATATATATATATATATATATATATATATAATATATATATATATATAATATATATATATATATATATATATATATATATATATATATATATATATATATTTATATATATATATATATATATATATATATATCGAATATGTTTTCTCACCCTTGTATATATACATCTCATATGTTATTGTCACCATGTATATATATACATAACATATGTCTGTGACACCCTGTATATATATATATATATATATATATATATATATATATATATATATATATATATATATATATATATATATATATATATATATATATATATATATATATATATTAGTATATTTTGGTAGCAGTCTTTCCTGTAGACATATATTATTAAATATGACCGAAAAAGTAAGATTAATAATTCTAACACGAATTTTCTCAATCTTTCGTACATTACGCTTCACTGTTGGAGGTAAATCAAAAATCACTTCTCCAAAATTCATTTTAATTTCTAGTCTGACGCGACACGGGCGCGTTTCGTAAAACTTATTACATTTTCAAAGACTTCACAAATACACAACTGATTAGAACTTACGTATCTCTGATTTTTTATCTACATTTGAGTGAGGTGGGAGGGGTGATGTGGCATTAACACAAGACAGAACAAGAGGGGATATTAATATGGTATTAAAAGTATCAACACAAGACAGAACAGAAACAATGGGTATTGAATAGAAGTGTTTGTAGAAAGCCTATTGGTCCATATTTCTTGATGCTTCTATATTGGAGCAGAGTCTTGAGGTGGGTAGAATATAGTTGCACAACTATATTCTACCCACCTCAAGACTCCGCTCCAATATAGAAGCATCAAGAAATATGGACCAATAGGCTTTCTACAAACACTTCTATTCAATACCCATTGTTTCTGTTCTGTCTTGTGTTGATACTTTTAATACCCTATTAATATCCCCTCTTGTTCTGTCTTGCGTTAATGCCACATCACCCCTCCCACCTCACTCAAATGTAGATATAAAATCAGAGATACGTAAGTTCTAATCAGTTGTGTATTTGTGAAGTCTTTGAAAATGTAATAAGTTTTACGAAACGCGCCCGTGTCGCGTCAGACTAGAAATAAAAATGAATTTTGGAGAAGTGATTTTTTATTTACCTCCAACAGTGAAGCGTAATGTACGAAAGATTGAGAAAATTCGTGTTAGAATTATTAATCTTACTTTTTCGGTCATATTTAATAATATATATATATATATATATATATATATATATATATATATATATATATATATATATATATATATATATATATATATATAATATATGTTTGGCTCACCTTTCCTATCACCTTTCCTTTTCCTTTCCTTATATCACCTTTTTGCATTATTATTTTTGTATCAACCCATGTATATCTTGTAACCATCAAATGCATAATAAAGCACAAAAAATAAAAAAGGAAGGGGGTGGTAGGAGAAAAGCACACAGAAACTGTATTGGAGGGGATCTAAACATTCCCTCTAATGCGTTATGCGTGGTTTCCTCCGAGGCTATGGGTCCCCCTTCTTCCAGCTAGAGGTGGTACTCCCCCCTTATATATATATATATATATATATATATATATATATATATATATATATATATATATATATATATATATATATATATATATATATATATATTATATATATAATATATATATATATAATATATATATATATACACATAACATATGTCTGTCGCACCCTGTATATATATACATACCATATGCCTGTCCCACCCTGTATATATATATATACATACCATATGTTTGAGAGTATTGGTAAATTAGTTTGGTTATACAAAAAGTAATTCAGATTCACGCCATATTGTATATGGTACATGTTAGTAATGTTGCCTCCTGAGCATGTCGAGCTCTGGTTGCTGGGCCACGTGTACTGAGCCAGGTGTACTGGGCCACGTGTACTGGGCCAGGTGTACTGAGCCAGGTGTATTCAGCAAGGTGTACTGGACCAGGTGTACTGGACCAGGTGTACTGGGCCAGGTGTACTGGGTCAGGTGTACTGGGCCAGGTGTACTGGGCCAGGTGTACTGGACCAAGTGTACTGGACCAGGTGTATTCAGCCAGGTGTACTGGGCCAGGTGTACTGAGCCAGGTGTATTCAGCAAGGTGTACTGGTAAGGTGTACTGAGCCAGGTGTACTGGGTCAGGTATACTGAGCCAGGTGTACTGGGTCAGTTGTATTGGGTCAGGTGTACTGGGCCAAGTGTACTGAGCCAGGTGTACTGGGCCAGGTGTCCTGGGTCAGGTTTACTGAGCCAGGTGTACTGAGCCAGGTGTACTGGACCAGGTGTATTCAGTCAGGTGTACTGGACCAGGTGTACTGGGCCAGGTGTACTGGACCAGGTGTACTGGGCCAGGTGTACTGGGCCAGGTGTACTGGACCAAGTGTACTGGACCAGGTGTACTGGACCAAGTGTACTGGACCAGGTGTACTGGACCAAGTGTACTGGACCAGGTGTACTGGACCAAGTGTACTGGACCAGGTGTATTCAGTCAGGTGTACTGGACCAAGTGTATTCAGCCAGGTGTACTGGACCAAGTGTATTAAGCCAGGCGTACTAGGCCAGGTGTACTGGGTCAGGTGTACTGGACCACGTGTATTCAGCCAGGTGTACTGGGGCAGGTGTACTGGCCCAGGTGTACTGGGGCAGGTGTACTGATCCAGGCGTACTGGGCCAGGTGTACTGGGTCAGGTGTACTGGACCACGTGTATTCAGCCAGGTGTACTGGGCCAGGTGTACTGATCCAGGTTGTTATGATCTCAGCCTGCAGGAGAAACGAGTCTCCCTCCTTGAGAGTTATTCATCAAGCCTGACCTGATTAGAAGGTCTAGCAAATATTGAGGTGATAACGCATATGTAAAATAGTTGCTTGGATATGTATAACAATTTAAGATTATGGGCAATGAAGAAGATAACAGATAAATGACTGGCTAGGAGATGTGGACATTTTGCTGGAGGCGTGAGGCTCGCTTCCGGAGGGGCTTTGACCTCACTTGAGTGCCAGACATCACAGGGGAAAGCCGCGCTCCGTTCGAGCTCCCGTCAGAAGGGAACCCCTAGTGATATATCTCGAAGAGAAGAGAAGTGTGCAGACGTACCAGCTGTGGAATCGAGCTGGGAACGTTGTGGTCTCAAGTCCTGGTCGACGAGCAGATATTAAATCGCCCAGAGGCATTATTGTGGGCCGTGGAAGCGCCCTGACCAAGCCCTGTCAGAGGGATAGCGCCCTCGACTAGACAATCTGTGGTAAGCACGATATACGCCAGTTCATAGTGATTGCTTGTAGTTGGTTGTGTGCCCAGCGACAGTAGCAACGTTTATTGATAAGTTAGACATGTTTTAATAAGGCAGAAAGCCTGAAATAAGAGAGTGGAGAGGGAGGAACACGGAGCGACGTCCGTCCCCTCTAAGCACTGGCAGACGACTGAGGGAGCCCGGCTCCTGACGGAGGAAGACCCTCCCAGCGAGTGAGGACCGCTGCCAGGCGAGGTGGAGTATGGACCCGCCCAAAACAGGGGAGTCCACTCTCACTGTATGTAGAGGACAGATAGAGGTTTGAGGCAAACATATTGTGTGATTATTTTTGTTTATGTGTTAAAGGGGAACATTTTATTGGAGTGTCGATGGGTTGCAGGTTTGTCTTTGGGGAAGAAGTTGCTGAGAACTTCGAAGCCAGCACAGATGAAGTAGTTGATGAGACTCCAAGGTAGTGGAGCAGAGGACCTCGAGCTGTGAGGAGAAGCAGTGAAGAAGAGTGTCACGTGCTTCTGTAGAGGTGGTGAAGCACCATAGTTGCTCGAGGGAACTTCATGGTGTAGCAGCCAAGAGAGCTGTGGAGGACCCTAGCAGAAGGGTGAAGCACCGTAGTTGCTCAAGGAAACTTCATGATAGCAGCCTGGAGGAGCTGCAGAGGATCCTGGTAGTGAAGCCCGGAAGAACCTAAGGATATTAGAGTAGTGAACTTCCAGAGGTGGAAGGGAAGTTCTGGTGGATTACTTGTAGGGAGTTGATAGTGTTTGGTTGTCATTAGCGTGCAAGACGCAGTGAGAGGTGAGTGATTGTTGGCATTCTTATGTCAAGGAGTGTTTTATACTGAAGTTTAGAGTTGCAGGCGTAGGCTGGATTACCTACAGATGTATGCGTTCTAGGACTGATAGAGTGATCGATTGATCAGTGTTGTGTATCAATGAACATTTATACTGATATATGTTATTGCATTCAAATGTTGATTTTCTTTGTACACATTTATAGATACATATATATATTATCTTGCTGATGGTACAACAGTGTATGTAGACTTGATCAACTTAAAGAGGTTGATAGTATCAGGTGGTGAACCAGGAGATAGGATACCACTTGATAAGCTGATGATAGAGTTCTGATGATGCTGGAGTGCAGCCTGATTGTAATATTATAGAGTATAGGATTCATTATTATTATATGTGTGTATGTATTGTGTATATGCTTCGTCCAGTAAATGTATCCCAATTTGCTGGTGTTTGCCCTTGTCCTAGTGAGGCTTCCCAGAAGGTAGTAAAGAAGGAGAGAGAGAGAGAAAGAACCAAGAACCACTGCTGTGGACAGGGTAGAAGGTAATACTAATAAGTCAAAGGGGGATTGAGGAGATCATATCACCTAAGGAGAGAGTGGGGAGTCACAGCGGCTCGAGTGGGTGTGTGCACGTGACAACGAGGCTAAGTGTTGGAGCCGCATCCCCTAAATGTGTGACGTTGAGCCCCTCTCCAAGAGCCAGAAGCGCCTAGTGTGATCTCCTAGCGAGGTATAAGCACTCTACCGAGTTGTGGGTTGGGTTGTCTGCAAAGGAGGAACAACGACGACAACACCAACCAACCCACAGACTATAATAAAATTGGGGGCCTGTGTCCGGGAGAGTGAACTGACACACCCACACCCTGTCCAAGAGTGGATTTGTACACCCTTGCTGAGATAAACTGTGTGACCGCAGGTGTATACTCTCTCTCTCGGGAAGACTCACAGGACAAGATGGAGAAGGTGCAAGCATTTGTGGAGTCAGGCAAGCCTGAGGACTTGGAAGGTTGCACGAGGGATCAATTGAAGCAAATAGCAGAAAAATGTGGCATTAGGTTGAAAGCATCTAAAGTAGCTGGGATGAAGGATGAGATCCTGAGGCAGTTAAGAGCCAGAAGTGAAGCGGCAGAGCAAGGAGCCCAAAAAGGAGCTGAAAGTGGAAAGGAGGATGATGGGCAGGATGAAGTGAGATCCCAGGGATCAAGTAGGAGTAGCAAGAGTAGCCGCAGTAGCAGGAGTAGCCGGAATAGGAGCTTGGAGAGATTCCAGTTAGAGCTCCAGATGCAGCGTGAGGACAAGGAGAGACAGTTCCAGCTGGAAAAGATGAAATTAGAACTCCAGATGAAAAATGAAGCCGAGAAGGAAAAAGAAAAAACCAGGCTGGAAGTAGAAAAAGAGAAAACCAGACTGGAAGTAGAAAAAGAGAAAACCAGAGTAAGAGAACTGGAGTTGGAACAGGAGAAAGAAAAAGAAAAAGCCCAGGTCGAAAAAGAAAAAGAGAGAACAAAACAAATGCAGATAGAAGCGAATAGAACCTTGGCTGAGCAAAGGATTGAACATGGGTTGCCAGAGAGCACCACCCAGGTATTACACTCACCAGATGTTAGGGTTAGGGAGAAGGACATTCCCTTGTTTGTGCCCGAAGAGGCAGAAAGCTTTTTCGAGCATTTTGAAAAAGTAGCCAGTATCAAGGAGTGGCCACAGGAGGAATGGGCCCAGCTGGTCCAATTAAGATTGACAGGTGCAGCCAGGGAGGCATACACCCAATTGTCACTGGAAGAGTGCCAGGATTATGCCACAGTAAAGAGCAGCATATTGCGCTCATTTCAGTTAACCCCAGAAGCTTATAGGAAGCGTTTCAGAGAGATGATCAAAGTTGGAGCATGTACGTTTGCTGAGACAGCAAGGGATCTGGAAAGACGATTCCAGAAATGGATTGAGGCTGCTGGAGTTGGATCTTACGCCGACCTGAAGCAACTGATGGTCATGGAGAAGTTTTTGGAGATGATGCATCCCGAAACAAAGTTCAAGATCCAAGAAGCAGGGATAAAGGAGGTGAAAGATGCCGCAGATAGGGCGGATATGATTACTGAAGCATACAAGAGCTTAAGGGAGAACAGAGTGAGAAGCGAGGCGAGACGCAGCAATGGCAGACCCAGTGGAATCTGGGGAGGAAGAAATTATGAAAGACCCAGAAGAGTCTGGGGTGAGAAAAATTTTGATAAATGGGCAGATAAAAGTAAGTACTCTAAAACTCAGAAGAGTAGGTCGCGCACTTCATCTGAAAGTGAAGATGGAGGAACTAAACGAGAAACTAATCGTTGTCCAGGAAATCAAGAGTCCAGTAAAGCCCCACAGAGTGCAGGTAGTGTACCTGGCCTGAGGAACTCCAATACGAGTGGACAAAGTCAGAGCCACTCTGGTACATATAGAAGAGACTTTTCCCAGGTGAGGTGTTACAATTGTAACGGATTGGGTCACGTGATGCGAGATTGTAGACAGGGCAAGAGAGTTGTGACCCTGGCCATGTGTGACCCCCAAAGTAAATATACTAATGTGTTCCGAGACAAACCACAGAAGATGAACTTAGTGAACGAGAGGTATAGGCCGTTCATGAGTAAAGGTTGGATCAGTATAGGAGGCCAACCTGAGGTAGAAGTTGGTATCTTAAGGGATACCGGAGCTAATCAGAGCTTGATTACGAGAAGTCTGATTGGGAATGATCGACGGTTAGCTGGCAGGAGTAAGATGAGAGTATATGGGTTATTATCGGAGGGTGACATGCCCGTTTGTACTGTCCAGCTAAGGTCGGAATATGTGTCGGCAGAGGTGATGTTGGGAGTGTGCCCCGACATACCTGTTCCAGGAGTCCAAGTGATCCTGGGGAATGACTTGTGCGGGACAAAGGTGTTGACAAGAGTCATGGCGGAGACTGTGCCTGAGGAGTGCCCAGAAGGCCTCGGCACGTGTGGGACACCTGAGAGTGTGAACCTGACTGACATCCGAGGAGATGAGTCAGGAGACCGCCAAGCCATTGAGTACCCTGTCTCGGTAGTGACGAAGGCAGAGGTGGCCGACGAGGAAGACGCTGGAGAAGATGAGACAGTGTCGATTAAACCGGTAGAAGATATCGATGTAGATATAGCATGGCTGTTTGATGAAAGTCCAGCCCAGAAAAATTAAGTCTCGGTGAGGTCAAAAGTGAAGATGGCCCAGCCGAAGAAGAATCATGTGAAGAGAGCGGACCTGAGTAGAGCCCAGACTGCTGAAATTATGAGTCGGAAGGCGAATGCAACTGTGCTGAGTAGGAATGAGGAAAGATGTGGACAGACTGAGGACGGGAGTAGGGCGTCACGTTGTCCTCGAGCACAGAGGCATATGGATAGTGGAGTTAAGTTGTTTGAGATGTCAAGAGTTGACATGTTCCACAGGAAACGTGAAGAAAAGATAGTGAAGAAGAGTAATAGCCGAGAAAATGAGAGGAGAAGAGACAGTATGTGTGGAGAGATGTTTACGAGCACTCTAGGAGAGGTAGAGCAACATGTACAGTCGAGTGCTGTTGGTTGTAGTACAGTGCTCGAGGAAACGTTTAGGGAACGAAGAAGAGTTGAAGGAGAAGAAAGGGAATTGTACAAAGGTGAGAGATGTGGGAAGAGGATGATGATGCAAGCATGGATGAATAGTAGAAAGCCGAGGACTCGATGGAAGTCAAACAGGATGATATCTCGGATAAATGAGGAGACGAAAGGGAGGATCGTCGGTGAAGACGAGGGAGTGAAGTATGATGACAGGAGACGAAAGTATAATGGCAGTAGATGGAAGTGTGAAGACGACAGAGGAGGTACAGACAGTAAATGTCTGACTCTGGACGAGAAGAGAAGACGAGGAAATGGAGGGTGGAAACAATAAGTAGAGTGGACCGATGGAGTGCAGGCGTCCAAGGAGGACAGCCTAGCCAAGAGGTGCCAGAGAGGTCAGATCGTTTGTGAGAAGAACATGTTCCTGGAGAGTTGTGAGCCGGATGTGCAAGGTGCAACGAACTAATTGTAGACTCCTAAGGGAGTACGTAAGCAGATCAACCGGTCGAACCAATCGGTTGAAGAACGAGACAGTGTGGTGGCGGATGTATTATTCCGAGCTTTGCCACTGGAATAACTCTCAAAAATAAGGGGAGGGGAGTGTTATGATCTCAGCCTGCAGGAGAAACGAGTCTCCCTCCTTGAGAGTTATTCATCAAGCCTGACCTGATTAGAAGGTCTAGCAAATATTGAGGTGATAACGCATATGTAAAATAGTTGCTTGGATATGTATAACAATTTAAGATTATGGGCAATGAAGAAGATAACAGATAAATGACTGGCTAGGAGATGTGGACATTTTGCTGGAGGCGTGAGGCTCGCTTCCGGAGGGGCTTTGACCTCACTTGAGTGCCAGACATCGCAGGGGAAAGCCGCGCTCCGTTCGAGCTCCCGTCAGAAGGGAACCCCTAGTGATATATCTCGAAGAGAAGAGAAGTGTGCAGACGTACCAGCTGTGGAATCGAGCTGGGAACGTTGTGGTCTCAAGTCCTGGTCGACGAGCAGATATTAAATCGCCCAGAGGCATTATTGTGGGCCGTGGAAGCGCCCTGACCAAGCCCTGTCAGAGGGATAGCGCCCTCGACTAGACAGTCTGTGGTAAGCACGATATACGCCAGTTCATAGTGATTGCTTGTAGTTGGTCGTGTGCCCAGCGACAGTAGCAACGTTTATTGATAAGTTAGACATGTTTTAATAAGGCAGAAAGCCTGAAATAAGAGAGTGGAGAGGGAGGAACACGGAGCGACGTCCGTCCCCTCTGAGCGCTGGCAGACGACTGAGGGAACCCGGCTCCTGACGGAGGAAGACCCTCCCAGCGAGTGAGGACCGCCGCCAGGCGAGGTGGAGTATGGACCCGCCCAAAACGGGGGAGTCCACTCTCACTGTATGTAGAGGACAGATAGAGGTTTGAGGCAAACATATTGTGTGATTATTTTTGTTTATGTGTTAAAGGGGGAAACATTTTTATTGGAGTGTCGATGGGTTGCAGGTTTGTCTTTGGGGAAGAAGTTGCTGAGAACTTCGAAGCCAGCACAGATGAAGTAGTTGATGAGACTCCAAGGTAGTGGAGCAGAGGACCTCGAGCTGTGAGAAGAAGCAGTGAAGAAGAGTGTCACGTGCTTCTGTAGAGGTGGTGAAGCACCATAGTTGCTCGAGGGAACTTCATGGTGTAGCAGCCAAGAGAGCTGTGGAGGACCCTAGCAGAAGGGTGAAGCACCGTAGTTGCTCAAGGAAACTTCATGATAGCAGCCTGGAGGAGCTGCAGAGGATCCTGGTAGTGAAGCCCGGAAGAACCTAAGGATATTAGAGTAGTGAACTTCCAGAGGTGGAAGGGAAGTTCTGGTGGATTACTTGTAGGGAGTTGATAGTGTTTGGTTGTCATTAGCGTGCAAGACGCAGTGAGAGGTGAGTGATTGTTGGCATTCTTATGTCAAGGAGTGTTTTATACTGAAGTTTAGAGTTGCAGGCGTAGGCTGGATTACCTACAGATGTATGCGTTCTAGGACTGATAGAGTGATCGATTGATCAGTGTTGTGTATCAATGAACATTTATACTGATATATGTTATTGCATTCAAATGTTGATTTTCTTTGTACACATTTATAGATACATATATATATTATCTTGCTGATGGTACAACAGTGTATGTAGACTTGATCAACTTAAAGAGGTTGATAGTATCAGGTGGTGAACCAGGAGATAGGATACCACTTGATAAGCTGATGATAGAGTTCTGATGATGCTGGAGTGCAGCCTGATTGTAATATTATAGAGTATAGGATTCATTATTATTATATGTGTGTATGTATTGTGTATATGCTTCGTCCAGTAAATGTATCCCAATTTGCTGGTGTTTGCCCTTGTCCTAGTGAGGCTTCCCAGAAGGTAGTAAAGAAGGAGAGAGAGAGAGAAAGAACCAAGAACCACTGCTGTGGACAGGGTAGAAGGTAATACTAATAAGTCAAAGGGGGATTGAGGAGATCATATCACCTAAGGAGAGAGTGGGGAGTCACAGCAGCTCGAGTGGGTGTGTGCACGTGACAACGAGGCTAAGTGTTGGAGCCGCATCCCCTAAATGTGTGACGTTGAGCCCCTCTCCAAGAGCCAGAAGCGCCTAGTGTGATCTCCTAGCGAGGTATAAGCACTCTACCGAGTTGTGGGTTGGGTTGTCTGCAAAGGAGGAACAACGACGACAACACCAACCAACCCACAGACTATAATAAGGTTTACTGGGCCAGGTGTACTGAGCCAGGTGTATGGCTCACGTGTGTAATCATACCTGAAACTGGTCTCGCTTGTCCTGAACTCTGTTGGGCTGCAGGAAGTAGTGCACATTCTTGTAGATGAGTGTGTTGTTATGTGTGCACCTCACAAGTATACCGTCCTCCTGTATGGCAGTCTCCCACCTTGTTATGGGAATAACGCTTTCCTTCACCCTGAAAAACAGATCATTCAATTAATGAAAGATTCAAATAATTAGCGATGTTATTATTTGTGTTTATTTGTAGATGAGGCGGTAGTGCTGCTCAGGTGAGAACAGGTGACCTGCACCACACTCCGTCATCGTAACATTCTTAAGACCACGGCTCAATCCAGCCTCTTGTTTACATAACCCAGCCTCTTGGTTACATAACACAGCCTCTTGTTTACATAATTCAGCCTCTTGTTTACATAACACAGCCTCTTGTTTACATAATTCAGCCTCTTGTTTACATAACACAGCCTCTTGTTTACATAATTCAGCCTCTTGTTTACATAACCCAGCCTCTTGTTTACATAACACAGCCTCTTGTTTACATAATTCAGCCTCTTGTTTACATAACACAGCCTCTTGTTTACATAATTCAGCCTCTTGTTTACATAACCCAGCCTCTTGTTTACATAACTCAGCCTCTTGTTTACATAACCCAGCCTCTTGTTTACATAACCCAGCCTCTTGTTTACATAACACAGCCTCTTGTTTACATAATTCAGCCTCTTGTTTACATAACCCAGCCTCTTGTTTACATAACTCAGCCTCTTGTTTACATAACCCAGCCTCTTGTTTACATAACTCAGCCTCTTGTTTACATAACACAGCCTCTTGTTTACTTAACTCAGCCTCTTGTTTACATAACACAGCCTCTTGTTTACATAATTCAGTCTCTTGTTTACATAATTCAGCCTCTTGTTTACATAACACAGCCTCTTGTTTACATAATTCAACCTCTTGTTTACATAACACAGCCTCTTGTTTACATAACACAGCCTCTTGTTTACATAATTCAGCCTCTTGTTTACATAACACAGCCTCTTGTTTACATAACACAGCCTCTTGTTTACATAACACAGCCTCTTGTTTACATAATTCAGCCTCTTGTTTACATAACCCAGCCTCTTGTTTACATAACACAGCCTCTTGTTTACATAATTCAGCCTCTTGTTTACATAACACAGCCTCTTGTTTACATAATTCAGCCTCTTGTTTACATAACCCAGCCTCTTGTTTACATAACTCAGCCTCTTGTTTACATAACCCAGCCTCTTGTTTACATAACCCAGCCTCTTGTTTACATAACACAGCCTCTTGTTTACATAATTCAGCCTCTTGTTTACATAACCCAGCCTCTTGTTTACATAACTCAGCCTCTTGTTTACATAACCCAGCCTCTTGTTTACATAACTCAGCCTCTTGTTTACATAACACAGCCTCTTGTTTACTTAATTCAGCCTCTTGTTTACATAACACAGCCTCTTGTTTACATAATTCAGTCTCTTGTTTACATAATTCAGCCTCTTGTTTACATAACACAGCCTCTTGTTTACATAATTCAGCCTCTTGTTTACATAACACAGCCTCTTGTTTACATAACCCCGCCTCTTGTTTACATAACACAGCCTCTTGTTTACATAATTCAGCCTCTTGTTTACATAACACAGCCTCTTGTTTACATAATTCAGCCTCTTGTTTACATAATTCAGCCTCTTGTTTACATAACACAGCCTCTTGTTTACATAATTCAGCCTCTTGTTTACATAACACAGCCTCTTGTTTACATAATCCAGCCTCTTGTTTACATAACTCAGCCTCTTGTTTACATAACCCAGCCTCTTGTTTACATAACTCAGCCTCTTGTTTACATAACACAGCCTCTTGTTTACTTAATTCAGCCTCTTGTTTACATAACACAGCCTCTTGTTTACATAATTCAGTCTCTTGTTTACATAATTCAGCCTCATATTTACATAACACAGCCTCTTGTTTACATAATTCAACCTCTTGTTTACATAACACAGCCTCTTGTTTACATAACACAGCCTCTTGTTTACATAATTCAGCCTCTTGTTTACATAACACAGCCTCTTGTTTACATAACCCCGCCTCTTGTTTACATAACACAGCCTCTTGTTTACATAATTCAGCCTCTTGTTTACATAACACAGCCTCTTGTTTACATAATTCATCCTCTTGTTTACATAATTCAGCCTCTTGTTTACATAACACAGCCTCTTGTTTACATAATTTAGCCTCTTGTTTACATAACACAGCCTCTTGTTTACATAATTCAGCCTCTTGTTTACATAATACAGCCTCTTGTTTACATAACTCAGCCTCTTGTTTACATAACTCAGCCTCTTGTTTACATAACACAGCCTCTTGTTTACATAACTCAGCCTCTTGTTTACATAACTCAACCTCTTGTTTACATAACTCAGCCTCTTGTTTACATAACACAGCCTCTTGTTTACATAACTCAGCCTCTTGTTTACATAACTCAGCCTCTTGTTTACATAGTACTTTCTATAACTATGTGGCCCATCATTCAAATATTTACGTGATGGTAAAAAAAAGTAGAATTTTCTGTTGTTTATTTTGTAGAGTCCGGGAAAAAAAACTAAAACCAAACTTAAATATTCTAGGCCTAATATATGACATACTTGTACCACATTAGGCCTCATATAATGTGTATTGTTAGGTCAGGCTGGGTTTCATTATCAATATATATATATATATATATATATATATATATATATATATATATATATATATATATATATATATATATTATTAAATATGACCGAAAAAGTAAGATTAATAATTCTAACACGAATTTTCTCAATCTTTCGTACATTACGCTTCACTGTTGGAGGTAAATAAAAAATCACTTCTCCAAAATTCATTTTTATTTCTAGTCTGACACGACACGGGCGCGTTTCGTAAAACTTATTACATTTTCAAAGACTTCACTAATACACAACTGATTAGAACTTGCGTTTCTCTGATTTTATATCTACATTTGAGTGAGGTGGGAAGGGTGATGTGGCATTAACACAAGACAGAACAATAGGGGATATTAATAGGGTATTAAAAGTATCAACACAAGACAGAACAGAAACAATGGGTATTGAATAGAAGTGTTTGTAGAAAGCCTATTGGTCCATATTTCTTGATGCTTCTATATTGGAGCGGAGTCTTGAGGTGGGTAGAATATAGTTGTGCAATAATTGGCTGTTGATTGCTGGTGTTGACTTCTTGATGTGTAGTGCCTCGCAAACGTCAAGCCGCCTGCTATCGCTGTATCTATCGATGATTTCTGTGTTGTTTACTAGGATTTCTCTGGCGATGGTTTGGTTATGGGAAGAGATTATATGTTCCTTAATGGAGCCCTGTTGCTTATGCATCGTTAAACGCCTAGAAAGAGATGTTGTTGTCTTGCCTATATACTGGGTTTTTTGGAGCTTACAGTCCCCAAGTGGGCATTTGAAGGCATAGACGACGTTAGTCTCTTTTAAAGCGTTCTGTTTTGTGTCTGGAGAGTTTCTCATGAGTAGGCTGGCCGTTTTTCTGGTTTTATAGTAAATCGTCAGTTGTATCCTCTGATTTTTGTCTGTAGGGATAACGTTTCTATTAACAATATCTTTCAGGACCCTTTCCTCCGTTTTATGAGCTGTGGAAAAGAAGTTCCTGTAAAATAGTCTAATAGGGGGTATAGGTGTTGTGTTAGTTGTCTCTTCGGAGGTTGCATGGCTTTTCACTTTCCTTCTTATGATGTCTTCGATGAAACCATTGGAGAAGCCGTTATTGACTAGGACCTGCCTTACCCTACAGAGTTCTACGTCGACTTGCTTCCATTCTGAGCTGTGGCTGAGAGCACGGTCGACGTATGCGTTAACAACACTCCTCTTGTACCTGTCAGGGCAGTCGCTGTTGGCATTTAGGCACATTCCTATGTTTGTTTCCTTAGTGTAGACTGCAGTGTGGAAACCTCCGCCCTTTTCCATGACTGTTACATCTAGAAAAGGCAGCTTCCCATCCTTTTCCGTCTCGTAAGTGAAACGCAGCACGGAACTCTGCTCAAATGCCTCCTTCAGCTCCTGCAGATGTCTGACATCAGGTACCTGTGTAAAAATGTCGTCAACATACCTGCAGTATATGGCCGGTTTCAAGTTCATGTCGACTAAGACTTTTTGCTCGATGGTACCCATGTAGAAGTTTGCAAACAGGACACGCAAACTTCTACATGGGTAGAAGTTTGTTTGCAAACTTCTACATGGGTACCATCGAGCAAAAAGTCTTAGTCGACATGAACTTGAAACCGGCCATATACTGCAGGTATGTTGACGACATTTTCACACAGGTACCTGATGTCAGACATCTGCAGGAGCTGAAGGAGGCATTTGAGCAGATTTCCGTGCTGCGTTTCACTTACGAGACGGAAAAGGATGGGAAGCTGCCTTTTCTAGATGTAACAGTCATGGAAAAGGGCGGAGGTTTCCACACTGCAGTCTACACTAAGGAAACAAACATAGGAATGTGCCTAAATGCCAACAGCGACTGCCCTGACAGGTACAAGAGGAGTGTTGTTAACGCATACGTCGACCGTGCTCTCAGCCACAGCTCAGAATGGAAGCAAGTCGACGTAGAACTCTGTAGGGTAAGGCAGGTCCTAGTCAATAACAGCTTCTCCAATGGTTTCATCGAAGACATCATAAGAAGGAAAGTGAAAAGCCATGCAACCTCCGAAGAGACAACTAACACAACACCTATACCCCCTATTAGACTATTTTACAGGAACTTCTTTTCCACAGCTCATAAAACGGAGGAAAGGGTCCTGAAAGATATTGTTAATAGAAACGTTATCCCTACAGACAAAAATCAGAGGATACAACTGACGATTTACTATAAAACCAGAAAAACGGCCAGCCTACTCATGAGAAACTCTCCAGACACAAAACAGAACGCTTTAAAAGAGACTAACGTCGTCTATGCCTTCAAATGCCACTTGGGGACTGTAAGCTCCAAAAAACCCAGTATATAGGCAAGACAACAACATCTCTTTCTAGGCGTTTAACGATGCATAAGTAACAGGGCTCCATTAAGGAACATGTAATCTCTTCCCATAACCAAACCATCGCCAGAGAAATCCTAGTAAACAACACAGAAATCATCGATAGATACAGCGATAGCAGGCGGCTTGACGTTTGCGAGGCACTACACATCAAGAAGTCAACACCAGCAATCAACAGCCAATTATTGCACAACTATATTCTACCCACCTCAAGACTCCGCTCCAATATAGAAGCATCAAGAAATATGGACCAATAGGCTTTCTACAAACACTTCTGTTCAATACCCATTGTTTCTGTTCTGTCTTGTGTTGATACTTTTAATACCCTATTAATATCCCCTATTGTTCTGTCTTGTGTTAATGCCACATCACCCTTCCCACCTCACTCAAATGTAGATATAAAATCAGAGAAACGCAAGTTCTAATCAGTTGTGTATTTGTGAAGTCTTTGAAAATGTAATAAGTTTTACGAAACGCGCCCGTGTCGCGTCAGACTAGAAATAAAAATGAATTTTGGAGAAGTGATTTTTTATTTACCTCCAACAGTGAAGCGTAATGTACGAAAGATTGAGAAAATTCGTGTTAGAATTATTAATCTTACTTTTTCGGTCATATTTAATAATATATGTCTACAGGAAAGACTGCTACCAAAATATAAATATATATATATATATATATATATATATATATATATATATATATATATATATATATATATATATATATATATAAATATATATATATATATATATATATATATATATATATATATATATATATATATATGTCGTACCTAGTAGCCAGAACGCACTTCTCAGCCTACTATGCAAGGTCCGATTTGCCTAATAAGCCAAGTTTTCCTGAATTAATATATTTTCTCTAATTTTTTTCTTATGAAATGATAAAGCTACCCATTTCATTATGTATGAGGACAATTTTTTTTATTATAGTTAAAATTGACGTAGATATATGACCGAACCTAACCAACCCTACCTAACCTAATCTATCTTTATAGGTTAGGTTAGGTTAGGTAGCCGAAAAAGTTAGGTTAGGTTAGGTTAGGTAGGTTAGGTAGTCGAAAAACAATTAATTCATGAAAACTTGGCTTATTAGGCAAATCCGGCCTTGCATAGTAGGCTGAGAAGTGCGTTCTGGCTACTAGGTACGACATATATATATATATATATATAATCTAAATTGCTCTACTAATACTAATACTAATATTAAATACTACTAATACTATACTAATTGCTCTACCAGCCTTCCTTTCCTCCTCCCACGCATCGCACGACCTCGTCAGAGATATGTTACCTGCAACCCTGAGAGATTCAGCAGGAATACACGATCCTGCTTTCACTGAATGTTCAAATCAGTGGGATGTTCTTGCAGCCCCAGCAACCATTATAGAGCCAACAAAACAACACAAACAGTCTGGCTGGGACCACCTTCTAGTGGAAAAAGTAGCTGATGCCATGCTCTGCACCGCAACATCAGACAAGGAGAAAGCCCGCCTCAGAGCAGTGCGTGCCCCCCATGCAGGAGACTTTCTCCTGGCAGTACCCATGTCAGCAATGGGCACGCGCCTAGATCCAGAATCCCTTCGTGTATCAGTGGCCCTCCGCCTTGGTGCCCCAATTCACACTGAATACAAGTGTATTTGCAACAGGGTGGAAGCAGACCAATACGGACTGCATGGGTTGCATTGCGGAAGCACAAAGGGCTGGCATGCAAGACACAACGAGGTCAATGACATCATCAAGAGAATCCTCGTTTCAGCTAGGTGCCCAGCGGAGAGAGAACCTCGCATCCTAGTGGTCCAAAACCCGGATTTCCCCGCACTTCGCCCTGATGGCATCACCATATACTCATGGAAGGAGGGTAGACAGTTGGTGTGGGATTACACATGTGTATCCACCCTGGCTGACACCTATGTACACTTCGGAGCTGATCAAGCAGGTGGGGCGGCCAACCACAGGGAAACAGCAAAATCACTCAAGTACTGGAGACTGGAGGGTCAATACCTCTTTGTTCTCATAGCATCTGAGACGCATGGCCCCTGGGGCAAGAGTGCCTTGGGATTTCTCAAGGAATTGGGTTCGAAGCACATTGACGTCACCAGAGACCCAAGGGCTTCCAGTTTTTTGTTTCAGCGCCTCAGTGTGGCGATCCAGAGGGGAAATGCTTGCGTCCTCGGTTCCTGTCCGGAAGCGGAGGAGCTTCAAGAGATCCATAACCTTTAGGCATTTGTCTTGTATGTTTTGTAACCTTTAAATACACAATAAAGCAAAAAAAAAAAAAAAAAAAAAAAAAAAAAGGAAGGGGGTGGTAGGAGAAAAGCACACAGAAACTGTATTGGAGGGGACCTACATTCCCTCCATGTTTTTTAAATTTTCATATGATATGATAAAGGTATCCATTTCATTATGTATGAGTTAATTTTCTTAACTTTGAGTTAAAACTAAGGTAGATATATGACCAAACCTGACTAACCTAATCCAACCTATCTTAACCTCACCTAAACTAACACAATTAAGTCAATAATGTTTGTCCATAATATAAAATAATATTAATGATTCAAATAAACTAATTGGAAACAATTAATTGGAAATAAAGAAAATCACATTACCATCAACAGTGAAAAGAAACATAAGAAAGATAGAGAAAATTCGTGTTAGAATTATTAATCTTACTTTTTCGGTCATATTTAATAATATATATATATATATATATATTATTATATATATATATATATATATATATATATATATATATATATATATACAACTATATATATATATATATATATATATATATATATATATATATACAACTATATATTATATAGTTGTATATATATATATATATATATATATATATATATATATATATACAACTTTAGAACACTTTCCCACCAGGAGACTCGAACCCTAGCCAGCACAGAAGCCTTCCAGCAACTGGCATAACAGGTACGCCTTAACCCGCTTCACCACCTACTCAGACCCTTAAAAGAGATGGTAATTTCGGAGTATTTAAATACACCAAAGATCACCACCTCCCAAGAGCACTAGAGCAAGTGAGGGGTCATTTATACGTTTATTTCATCAAGTCCCTGATAATATGGGAAGACACAGTGTCTATGCTTAAGGCACAACTCTCCTAAACACGAGAGTGAAGTATACAACTTTAGAACACTTTCCCACCAGGAGACTCGAACCCTAGCCAGCACAGAAGCCTTCCAGCAACTGGCATAACAGGTACGCCTTAACCCGCTCCACCACCTACTCAGACCCTTAAAAGAGATGGTAATTTCGGAGTATTTAAATACACCAAAGATCACCACCTCCCAAGAGCACTAGAGCAAGTGAGGGGTCATTTATACGTTTATTTCATCAAGTCCCTGTTAATATGGGAAGACACAGTGTCTATGCTTAAGGCACAACTCTCCTAAACACGAGAGTGAAGTATACAACTTTAGAACACTTTCCCACCAGGAGACTCGAACCCTAGCCAGCACAGAAGCCTTCCAGCAACTGGCATAACAGGTACGCCTTAACCCGCTCCACCACCTACTCAGACCCTTAAAAGAGATGGTAATTTCGGAGTATTTAAATACACCAAAGATCTCCACCTCCCAAGAGCACTAGAGCAAGTGAGGAGTCATTTATACGTTTATTTCATCAAGTCCCTGTTAATATGGGAAGACACAGTGTCTATGCTTAAGGCACAACTCTCCTAAACACGAGAGTGAAGTATACAACTTTAGAACACTTTCCCACCAGGAGACTCGAACCCTAGCCAGCACAGAAGCCTTCCAGCAACTGGCATAACAGGTACGCCTTAACCCGCTCCACCACCTACTCAGACCCTTAAAAGAGATGGTAATTTCGGAGTATTTAAATACACCAAAGATCACCACCTCCCAAGAGCACTAGAGCAAGTGAGGGGTCATTTATTCGTTTATTTCATCAAGTCCCTGTTAATATGGGAAGACACAGTGTCTATGCTTAAGGCACAACTCTCCTAAACACGAGAGTGAAGTATACAACTTTAGAACACTTTCCCACCAGGAGACTCGAACCCTAGCCAGCACAGAAGCCTTCCAGCAACTGGCATAACAGGTACGCCTTAACCCGCTCCACCACCTACTCAGACCCTTAAAAGAGATGGTAATTTCGGAGTATTTAAATACACCAAAGATCACCACCTCCCAAGAGCACTAGAGCAAGTGAGGGGTCATTTATACGTTTATTTCATCAAGTCCCTGATAATATGGGAAGACACAGTGTCTATGCTTAAGGCACAACTCTCCTAAACACGAGAGTGAAGTATACAACTTTAGAACACTTTCCCACCAGGAGACTCGAACCCTAGCCAGCACAGAAGCCTTCCAGCAACTGGCATAACAGGTACGCCTTCTGGGGTGTGAGTTTTCATTCGCATATAGTCCTGGGGACCATTCAGGCTTGTTTGCATTTGTGTTCCTCACATGTGCCCCAAAGAATGAGGTGATTTGGTGAAATGCTATGCTCAAGATTACCATCCGAGTTGCCGTCGGGGAAGTGGCTCAAATAGCCTCGGCTATCACTTCCTTTTGACGGCCGTGATGGTCAAGTGGATTAAGGCGCCCTGTAGTTACCAGTTGCGTTGCTCCTGGGAGTATGGGTTCGAGTCACTTCTGGGGTGTGAGTTTTCATTCGCATATAGTCCTGGGGACCATTCAGGCTTGTTTGCATTTGTGTTCCTCACGTGTGCCCCAAAGAATGAGGTGATTTGGTGAAATGCTATGCCCAAGATTACCATCCGAGTTGCCGTCGGGGAAGTGGCTCAAATAGCCTCGGCTATCACTTCCTTTTGACGGCCGTGATGGTCAAGTGGATTAAGGCGCCCTGTAGTTACCAGTTGCGTTGCTCCTGGGAGTATGGGTTCGAGTCACTTCTGGGGTGTGAGTTTTCATTCGCATATAGTCCTGGGGACCATTCAGGCTTGTTTGCATTTGTGTTCCTCACGTGTGCCCCAAAGAATGAGGTGATTTGGTGAAATGCTATGCCCAAGATTACCATCCGAGTTGCCGTCGGGGAAGTGGCTCAAATAGCCTCGGCTATCACTTCCTTTTGACGGCCGTGATGGTCAAGTGGATTAAGGCGCCCTGTAGTTACCAGTTGCGTTGCTCCTGGGAGTATGGGTTCGAGTCACTTCTGGGGTGTGAGTTTTCATTCGCATATAGTCCTGGGGACCATTCAGGCTTGTTTGCATATATATATATATATATATATATATATATATATATATATATATATATATATATATATTTAATTGCCTGTGTTTAAGTGCTTCTGTAATTGCCTCGAATCGAGGCAATTACAGAAGCACCATACTGTCCCCCGAGCTCAAAGCGGCAGCTAAAAGCCTTGTGAGAACAAGGAGATAGTTGTCAGGAGAGGTGACAAGTCGCCAATATATGTCATTCTTAAAAAAGACGAATATCTGGCGAAAATGAACCTCATACTCTCTGACCAAACCAAATTCCAAAGGGTAACGAAGGACACTACAGCTGAATTGAAAGCAAAGGTCAACAAACTGATTGAAACTGTGAACGCCAAGAAATCCGGACTCCACCTGCCAAAGATCATTGGGGAATATAAACCTGGATATGCGTATGGAAATGTCAAGACACATAAGCCTGGAAACCCACTTCGGCCAATCATTAGCCAGATACCCACACCCACGTACAGACTGGCGAAGCGACTCAACGGCCTGCTGACCCCTTATGTCCCTTGCACCTTCAGCCTGAAGTCTCCAAAAGAATTTGTTGACTTACTGCGGGGCACACGGGCCACAGGGATAAGAGCCTCGTTGGATGTAGAATCACTGTTCACCAACGTACCTGTGGACGAGACAATCGGGATGATAGCCGACAGAGTGTATCGTGATCCAGCCTGTACTCCTCTTGACATACCAGAGAATATTCTAAGGAAACTACTCCAAGCTTGTACTAAAGAGGCACCCTTCTTGAGCCCAGATGGGCACATGTATAAGCAAGTAGATGGGGTCGCCATGGGTTCTCCCCTAGGTGTCCTGTTTGCAAACTTCTACATGGGTACCATCGAGCAAAAAGTCTTAGTCGACATGAACTTGAAACCGGCCATATACTGCAGGTATGTTGACGACATTTTTACACAGGTACCTGATGTCAGACATCTGCAGGAGCTGAAGGAGGCGTTTGAGCAGAGTTCCGTGCTGCGTTTCACTTACGAGATGGAAAAGGATGGGAAGCTGCCCTTTCTAGATGTAACAGTCATGGAAAAGAGCGGAGGTTTCCACACTGCAGTCTACACTAAGGAAACGAACATAGGAATGTGCCTAAATGCCAGCAGCGACTGCCCAGACAGGTACAAGAGGAGTGTTGTTAACGCATATGTCGACCGTGCTCTCAGCCACAGCTCAGAATGGAAGCAAGTCGACGAAGAACTCTGTAGGGTAAGGCAGGTCCTAGTCAACAACGGCTTCTCCAATGGTTTCGTCGAAGACATCATAAGAAGAAAAGTGAAACGCCATGCAACCTCTGAAGAGACAACTAACACAACACCTATACCCCCTATTAGACTATTTTACAGGAACTTCTTTTCCACAGCTCATAAAACGGAGGAAAGGGTCCTGAAAGATATTGTTAATAGAAACGTTATCCCTACAGACAAAAATCAGAGGATACAACTGACGATTTACTATAAAACCAGAAAAACGGCCAGCCTACTCATGAGAAACTCTCCAGACACAAAGCAGAACGCTTTAAAAGAGACCAACGTCGTCTATGCCTTCAAATGCCCTCTTGGGGATTGTAAGCTCCAAAAAACCCAGTATATAGGCAAGACAACAACATCTCTTTCTAAGCGTTTAACGATGCATAAGCAACAGGGCTCCATTAAGGAACATATAATCTCTTCCCACAACCAAACCATCGCCAGAGAAATCCTAGTAAACAACACAGAAATCATCGATAGATACAGCGATAGCAGGCGGCTTAACGTTTGCGAGGCACTACACATTAAAAAGTCAACACCAGCAATCAACAGCCAATTAATGCACAACTATATTCTACCCACCTCAAGACTCCGCTCCAATATAGAAGCATCAAGAAATATGGACCAATAGGCTTTCTACAATCACTTCCATTCAATACCCATGGTTTCGTGTTCTGTCTTGTGTTGATGAAATTAATACCCTATTAATGCCACCTCACCCCATCCACCTCACTCAAATGTAGATATAAACAAATCGGAGATATGTAAGTTCTATTCAGTTGTGTATATAAAGTCTTTGAAAATGTAATAAGTTTTACGAAACGCGCTCAAGTGTCGCGTCAGACTAGAAATAAAAATGAATTTTGGAGAATTGATTTTTGAATTACCACCAACAGTGAAAATAAATGTACGAAAGATTGAGAAAATTTGTGTTAGAATTATTAATCTTACTTTTTCGGTCATATTTAATATATATATATATATATATATATATATATATATATATATATATATATATATATATATATATATATATATATATATATATATATATATATATATATATATATATATGTCGTACCTAGTAGCCAGAACGCACTTCTCAGCCTACTATGCAAGGCCAGATTTGCCTAATAAGCCAAGTTTTCATGAATTAATTGTTTTTCGACTACCTAACCTACCTAACCTAACTTTTTCGGCTACCTAACCTAACCTAACCTACAAAGATAGGTTAGGTTAGGTTAGGTAGGGTTGGTTAGGTTCGGTCATATATCTACGTTAATTTTAACTCCAATAAAATAAAATTGACCTCATACATAATGAAATGGGTAGCTTTATCATTTCATAAGAAAAAAATTAGAGAAAATATATTAATTCAAGAAAACTTGGCTTATTAGGCAAATCGGGCCCTGCATAGTAGGCTGAGAAGTGCGTTCTGGCTACTAGGTACGACATATATATATATATATATATATATATATATATATATATATATATATATATATATATATATATATATATAAATATATATATATATATATATATATATATATATATATATATATATATATATATATATATATATATATATATATATATATATGTCGTACCTAGTAGCCAGAATGCACTTCTCAGCCTACTATGCAAGGCCCTATTTGCCTAATAAGCCAAGTTTTCCTGAATTAATATGTTTTCTCAAATTTTTTACTTATGAAATGATAAATCTACCCATTTCATTATATATGAGGTCAATTTATTTTATTGGAGTTAAAATTAACGAAGATATATGACCAAACCTAACCAACCCTACCTAACCTAACCTAACCTATCTTTGTAGATTAGGGTACGTTAGGTAGCCAAGAAAGTTAGGTTAGGTTAGGTTAGGTAGGTTAGGTAGTCGAAAAAACATTAATTCATGAAAACTTGGCTTATTAGGCAAATCAGGCCTTGCATAGTAGGCTGAGAAGTGCGTTCTGGCTACTAGGTACGACATATATATATATATATATATATATATATATATATATATATATATATATATATATATATATATATATATATATATGCGAACAAGCCTGAATGTTCCCCAGGAATATGTGCAGCCGAAAACTCACCCCAAAAAGTGACTCGAACCCATACTTCCAGGAGCACTATGCAACTGGTGTACAAGACACCTTCACCACTCGACCATCACGACCATTTCCCGACGGCGCTCTGATGATAATCTTGGGCATAATATTTTATCAAATCACCTCATTCTTTGGGGCACACGTGAGGAACACAAATGCGAACGAGTCTGAATGGTCCCCCAGGCATATATGCACCCGAAAACTCACACCCCTGAAGTGACTCGAACCCACACTGCCAGGTGCACTATGCAACTGGCGTAGAGAACACCAGGTTTATATGTACATATTATATGGATGTCACATCTGTGACTTGAAAAAAACATGCTTTATTTGAAAGACTGTATTTTACATGTGTGGAAAATCTTTGAAACCCCTTTACTGACTGCTTTGAAATTTTGACAGAACATTACATTCGAATACTCACGTGTTTTTATATACCTACTATATACATGTCTCACCTGTGAAAGGAAAACCATGCTTTTTTTTTTTTTTTTTAAAAAGAGCACCATTTGTTGCACTTAATAGCAACACATGCTATACTAAATATTTTACAATTCCATTTCACTGTTTACGATTGCACTGATAAATTGAATTTTCATAGATTTCGATATATTTTCAATTTGATTTCATTATTTTGTGTAACATTGCGTTGGAATTGAGCAGTGTTGTTTACCATACCACTTATTTCGTAAGTATAAGTATAGATGCCACACCTGTGACAGGTAGAAACATAATTTTTTTAAAAAACAGAACAATCTGTTATATGTAAGAGCAACACACGCTATAATAAATGTTTTACGATTCCATTTCAATGTTTCTGATTGCATTGACAAATTGAATTTTCAGAGATATCAATTTATTTTCATTTTGATTTAATTATTTTGTGTGACATTGCGTTGGAAATGAGCTGTGTTGTTTACCATACTGATCATTTTGTGAGTATAAGTATAGATGCCACACTTGTGACAGGTAAAAATATGTTTTTTTTTAAACAGCACAATCTGTTGCAAGTAAGTGCAACACTCGCTATACAAAATTTGTTATGAATCTATTTCAATGTTTACGATTTCATTGATAAATATTATTTTCATAGATTCTGATTTTTTTTGGGGGGGGGGGAATTGAACTGTATTGTTTACCATACCATTCATTTCGTGAGTATAGTTTATTTTTTTATTTTTTTCATTGTTTTTCATTTCATATTCAGTCTCCGTGGTGTAGTGGTAAGACACTCGCCTGGCGTTCCACGAGCACTTTGTCATGGGTTCGTATCCTGGCCAGGGAGGATTTACTGGGCGCAAATCCTTAACTGTAACCTCTGTTTAACGCAACAGTAAAATGTGTACTTGGTTGTAACAACGATTCTTCGCGGCGGGGATCGTATTCCAGGGACCTGCCCGAAATGCTACGCGTACTAGTGGCTGTACAAGAATGTAACCACTCTTGTATATATCTAAAAAAAAAAAAAAATATTCTAACATTTTTTCTTATATTTCAGTGATGGGAACATCAGATCATGTTCCCAATTTTCTGATGGAACATCAGATCATTTGGGAATGCATTGGACGAGGGAGTGGGGAATGGTGGGGAGGACGAGGGGTCGAGAGTGGGGGGATGGTGAGGAGGATGAGGAGACAGCGGAGGGGGGATAATGGTGGGAAAGACTAGGGGACAAGGCAGTTGGGGATGATGGGGACGAGGGGACAGGGGGAAAGGAGAATGGTGGGGAGGACAAGCGGACAGGGGAGTGAGAGATGGTGGGGAGAAAGAGAGGACGGGGGAGGGGGGAATGGTAGGAAGGACCTGGGGACGGAGGAGTGGGAGATGGTAGGGAGGACGAGGGGACGGGGGAATTGGAGACGATGGGGAGGACGAGGGGACAGTGGACTGGGGATTGGTTAGAAGGACAAGGGGACACTGGAGTGGGGGATGGTGGGGAGGACAAAAGTAAGGGGGAGGAGGGGAATGGTTGCGGAGGACGAGGAGACGGGGGAGTGGTTGGGAAAACGAGGGGACGGGGGAGTGAGGAATGATTAGGAGGACGAGGCGATTGGGGAGGAGGGAATGGTGCGGAAGACTGGGAGACAGGGGGAAGGTTTCTGGGGCTCAGCAATTTACATGCGTTGTTGAGCCACAGCAACGCACATTCATTGCTGAGCCACAGCAATGAATGGCTAGGTACAGCTAGTTAAAAATAAGAAAGTTTTCAAATATAAATTAATATTTTTTTATAATAGCATATTGTGCATATATATGCTAAGGTGTTTAGATTCTGTTGGCGATTCGCAGATTTCTGTTTATTATGCAATTTGATGTGCTGAATTCAAATATAAGAATTCAAATTGCTGATTACCTATTGTTTTATGAGTACGGGTGGTAACAAAATCTTGCTTGATTCAACAATGGTGGATACTGACCCGGGCTCCAGTCTGTGTGTGTGTGTGGGGGGGGGGGGGGGTGCAGTCATTCTTCACAACACTGTGGAAACCCTCCCACGACTATCCGACTCTCATTGGGAAGCTCTCGCATGACTATCCCACTCACAGTGGGAAGCTCTCCCACGACTATCCCACTCACAGGGGGAAGCTCTCCCACGACTACCCCACTCACAGAGGGAAGCTCTCCCACGACTATCCCACTCACAGTGGGAAGCTCTCCCACGACTATCCCACTCACAGAGGGAAGCTCTCCCACGACTATCCCACTCACAGAGGGAAGCTCTCCCACGACTATCCCACTCACAGTGGGAAGCTCTCCCACGACTATCCCACTCACAGAGGGAAGCTCTCCCACGACTATCCCACTCACAGAGGGAAGCTCTCCCACGACTATCCCACTCACAGAGGGAAGCTCTCCCACGACTATCCCACTCACAGAGGGAAGCTCTCCCACGACTATCCCACTCACAGAGGGAAGCTCTCCCACGACTATCCCACTCACAGTGGGAAGCTCTCCCACGACTATCCCACTCACAGAGGGAAGCTCTCCCACGACTATCCCACTCACAGTGGGAAGCTCTCCCACGACTATCCCACTCACAGAGGGAAGCTCTCCCACGACTATCCCACTCACAGAGGGAAGCTCTCCCACGACTATCCCACTCACAGAGGGAAGCTCTCCCACGACTATCCCACTCACAGAGGGAAGCTCTCCCACGACTATCCCACTAACAAAGACAGCAGCAATATGCAGACGATGCGTCACAATAACGTGGCTGAAGAAATGATGACTAAAGCACAGCTTAGAAGATGGAGAAGCGACGACGTTTCGGTCCGTCCTGGACTGAAACATACTTTCACCTGGCATCACATACGACTTGATAATGGTCCTGGACGAGCGTCGTTGCTTCTTCATCTTGTGATTTATCGTCATTACATCAGCAGTACTTTGCCTACCCATTTTGAACACCCGTCACAAGAGCAACAACCTTCAGGTCACTACAGAACTACCAATGAGGTTACCTGCATAAACTGCAGTTATCAGAATAACCCACTCGAAATTATGGCAAAACACTCCCATTATACAGCAAAAATGCTCTTAGATTTGTATGAAGACTAGAGCTAATCAAAAATTTTAAACATTTCTGTTCTCAGAGGCCAGAATTAATCAAGATTTACCTCATTTGTTTCAGAAACATTTTTGGCTGTAGACGTGTGCTAATTTATAGCTGATTACCCAGTATTTGAAGTGCTTGGGTAACCCGTCCTCAGACCATGTCCATTCCATCCAGGGGTCGACCTCAAAGACGCATTCATCAATTTTAACATAGTGTTCATTCAAAATAGAACTTTTCTCAAATATAAATTAATATTATTTGATATTAGCATATTGTGCATATATAGCCATAGGTTAGGTTAGGTGTTTAGGTTCTGTTGCCGATTATTTGTATTTACAGTAGGTGGGTGAGGCATTGTGGTTCACCCACGTTTTTGTTTGAACCAGCGTTGTGGTTCAAACAAACTTCGTCAGTAAAGCACCTGTTCCGGAGGTGTTCAAATGTCATAGTGTTCGTTTCGAGTTCTCGGAGGCCCTGCTACCGAGGTATTTTGGCCAGTTTGGAATGGTTGTTTCCCTCAGAAACCCCCCTCCCCGCTCAGCTCGTTGATGCCGTGAAGGGGGCTTAGTGGGCGGCTGCCGGAGTGTGATGCTCCTTGGGACAGTCCTCTGTCCTTTTGTAGTCTTGTGCTCCTGCTGCTGTCCTCTCCAATTGTACTGAGCAACTTTTCCTTTTCCCTCTGTTTCGTTTTTCTCCCCCCCCCCCTCTTCTCCTATCTGCTTGCCGTTTCCTGCCGACCTTTTGCTTGTTCTGGTTATTCCTTTGGACTTCTTCTAATTTGACGCCCGGGTGTTTGAGGAGGCATACTCTTGCACCTGTAGAACTGTAGTACCCAACGTCGAGAGTGAGGGGAACCTTTTATTGTCAATCCCCCTTTCGTTACTGAACCCGATCTCGACGGACTGTCGGTTCTTAAGGTGGTGTTTGTGGGTTGTGGGGCATATACTCACGACACACCCCTAGGAGTCCCCGGCATGATCTGTGATAGCTTCTTGTTGGGTGTCCTGCCTCTAATTTTGGCTCCATGGTGGGTGTGGGGGCACATTCGTGAAGGAATGTTTCTTTTTCGTAGCGATGATGTATCCTGTTTCTACTGTTTCTCCTTTACCTTCTCAGGCTCGTGGGGTGGGCGACCAAGCCCCCGAGTCGGTCCGTGTTAGAAGACCGGGCTCTGTAGCCTCCGCTGTATTGGGCCCCCGACCTTGCTCCTCCTTTGGCCTCTCTGACTCCTCCCCTCGGCTCCCCTCCCTCCTCTGTGGTTGGGTCGAGCCCCAAGCCCCCAGTGGTGACTACCTCGTCCCCTGACGCGGCTCCGTCTCTAGTTGTAACTACTGCGCCTTTTAACCCCTCTCTCTCTCTAGGGGTTCTCAACGCCGTCCTCGTCACGGCCGCCCTCGCTTGATCCTTCCCGTTCTGCTACCTATCAAACTTTGTTTGGTCCCGCTTCGTGGGCCAAATATTTTTATCTCCTCCCTCTTGATTCTGCGCCTCCTGACGATTTCTCCCTCCATCGACATTTCGTTGATTCCGTGGATGCCTCCATTACTTTCAACCCCACTCATCTCGGCACACTCGTCTCGTTGCTGCTCCTTCTCTGGATGCAGCCTCCCGCTTGGCTGCCTTATCCTGTCTTGGCGAGACCCCTGTTCGGGTCTCAAAGAACGCTCAGTTGAACGCCAGTGTTGGTACAATTCTCCTCCCGCCCCATGTTGCGACCGGTGTTCGGGATCTGCGAAACTGCCACGACGATATTTGACATATCCTTGATGCCCAGGGCCATTCTATTCTCCAGGTGGACACATTTACTCGTCCCCCTCGTGGTAGTCGCCGTCAACCCCTTCGGATTGTGAAGATTACCTTTGATGGTAGGACCCTTCCATCCTCTGTCATTCTTGCTGGTGCCAGGTGCTCTGTCCAGGAGTACATTCCTTCTCCTCGGCTCTGTAACAAGTGCTGGAGGTTTGGGCATGGTGCCCTCCGCTGCTCTGGGACTGTCTCTCCTTTGTGTGGTGGCGAAGGTCACTCTAAGTCGGAGTGCACTTCTCCCCGGGCTTGTTGCCTCAATTGCGGTGAGGCCCATCCTACCTTCTCCCGTGTGTGTGTCCATTACAAGCTTAAGGCAGCCGTTCTCAACTTGAAGCACCGGGAGCGTTTATCTTTTCCTGAGGCGAGGCGCCAGGTTCGCCGGCTCCCGCCTTATGCTAATATCTCTTATGCTCGCGTGTTGCGCTCTTCCTCTCCTCGTCCTTCCGACCTTCCTCAGACTCACAACCGTTTCCACTGCCCCCCTCCTCTGTTCCTTTGAGCTCTGTCCCGAAGGATCCACCTCCTGGTCCTCTGTCTGGGGTTCCCCTTCTTTCTACCCAGTCTGTCTTGTCTCCTGTGTCTTCTTCCTCGTCTCCCTCCATTCCTCCTTCCCATCCGTCTCTTGACTCTCCCCGCCGTCTGCCAGTGATGTTCATCGCTCTCCAAACAGCCGTCGTGTGTGTTCTCGTTCAGCTTCTCCTGTTGAGACGCTAGAATCTGTTGCCCAGTACGTAGTTGCTGGGACACCTGTCTCTTTAAGTCAGAAGTGTAAGACTGGCTCCTCTCCTTCCTCCTCCCCGGCGGGTAAGAAGGTTTCGCTTTCTTCCTCGGCCCCTACTTCTGCCTCTATCGCTCCTTCCCCTCCCATTTCGGTGGTTGCGCCCCCTGTTCCTGCTATGGAGGTTTCTTTGGCCACCGCTTCCCTCTCGGTTGCTGCCCTGGCTGAGGTGCGCTCCCCTCTTTCTACTCCCCCTCTTCCTGCTGCTGTCCTTGACTGCTCCTCTCCGTTCCCTCCTCCTCCTCCGACCCCGCCCGCCCACCTCTGGGCTGTTCTCCCACCTCCTTCCCTCCGTTTTTGCTCAGTTTACCCATGCCCCCTAACCCTGACTTTGCTGACCCTGATCCCGACCCTGATAGTCTTTAACGTGCTATGTTGCTCTTTCGCCTTTGTTTCTTCCTTATTCTCTGTTGTTGTCCTTTCTCTTCTCGTCGATGTCCATTCTTCAATGGAACGTTCGAGGTTATTACGCCAATTTCCTCGAACTCCAACTTCTGATTTCGCGGTTTTCGCCCCTTTGTGTCTGTCTCCAGGAGCCGATGCTTGGTGCTCGTCCTGGTCGTTTTCGTGGCTATTCCTTTCTCTTCCCCCCCCCCCCAGCTGTTGCTGGGGCTCCTAATTCTTCTTGATTCGCTCTGATGTTCCCTTTGTCCCCCTTACTTTTTCCTTCGCCTCTCCATTGTTCTGCTGCTCGTATCTTTGTGGGGAAATGGTACATAGTTTGTTCTATTTACCTCCCCCCGAGTGTCCCACTTTCTCTTCCTGATCTGAAACATCTCCTGGACTCCTTGCCAGAGTGTGCTCCTGCTGGGTGATTTCAATTGTCGTCATTCTCTTTGAGGTGACGTTCTGACGAATACCCGAGGTCGCCTTCTTGAGCCGTTTATCCTCTCTTCTTCCCTGTCTCTTCTGAATTCTGGTGAGCCCACTCATTTGGACTCTCGGACTCGCACCCTTTCCTGTCTTGATCTTTCTCTTTGCTCTTCTTCTCTTTACTTAGATTTCACGTGGCAGGTTCTTGATGACCTCCATGGCAGTGACCATTTCCCCATCCTTATTTCCTTTTTCTCTTTTCGTCCTTCCCTCTCCTTCCCTAGGTAGCAGTTTGCTAAAGCGGACCTATTTAAACCTATTTACCCTCAGGGCTGCTCTCTCTGACCTCTCCCTTCTGCCTCTCCCTCGCGCTCTCCTCCTTTTTCATGACACTGTCTTCGACGCTGCCTTCCGCTCTATTCCTCGCTCTTCCTCTCGGGGTCCGCGGAAGTGCGTTCCCTGGTGGAATGCAGACTGTGCTCGGGCTGTCCGCTGTAAGCGTGCAGCCTGGAAGAGGCACCGTCGTCGGCAGACGGCCGATTCTTTTCTTTTCTTTCGGAGAGCGAGTGCGGTGGCCCGTAGGGCCATCTGTACAGCTAAACGTGAATATTGGGCATCTTATATCTCCACAATTACGTCCGAAACTCCCCTGCCACAGATCTGGAAGCGTATCCGCAAGATAGCGGGTAAGTTCGTTCTCGATGTTTAACCAGTCCTTCACCTCCGTGGTACTCTTGTGGCGGACCCGTTGCAGGTCGCTACCGAACTGGGTTCCCACTTTTCTTCTGTTAGCTCTGGACTTCATCTTCCCCAATCTTTCCTTCTTCGTAAACCTGTCCTTGAGTCTCGTCCTTTAGATTTCTGCACTCGTCTTCGACTTTCCATAACGATCCCTTCTCTCTCTGAGCTTCGTTCTGCCCTGGCCCTCTGCGGTTCTACGGCGGCGGGCTCCGATGGTATTCATTATGAGATGCTTTGCCATCTCCCTCCGTGCACGTCTCAGTATTTACTGAGTCTGTATAATTGGATCTGGGAGTCGTCGTAAGTCCCTGAAGACTGGCTCGATTCCGTTGTCCTCCCTGTTCGCAAACCAGGGTCTCTGGGAACTTCCCCTAAGGACTTTCGCCCTATTGCCCTCACAAGTTGTGTCTGCAAACTCTTTGAACGTATGGTTAACGTTCGTCTGATGTGGTTCCTGGAACACCATCATCTCTCCCCTTCTCAATTTGTTTTCTGCAAGTGCCGCAGCACGACAGATGTCCTGGTGAACTTGAGGTCTATATTCGTACTGCTTTTACTGCGAAGACCTCCATTGCTGCCGTCCTTTTTGACCTGGAAATGGCTTACGACACCACTTGGCGTTATCATATTCTATCCCAGCTTCATTCTTTTGGCCTTCGTGGTCATCTCCCTCTCTTTCTCCGCAGCTTCCTCTCTCGTCGTTTCTTTTGAGTGCGCTTTGGTACCGCTCTCTCTGCCTCTTTTCAGCAATACGAAGGTGTGCCCCAGGGTAGTGTTCTGAGCACTACTCTTTTTCTGGTTGCCCTCAATGGTCTTCTTTCCACTCTTCCTTCAGGTATCTTCTCCGCTCTCTATGTCGATGATCTTACCCTTTGCTGTCAGGGTGATGATTCACCTCTCCTTCAGCGCCGGCTTCAACTTGCGATTGATGCTGTGTCATCTTGGGCCATCGATCATGACTTCGACTTGTGCCATGTCTTTTACTCGGAAACGGGTCGTTCTTCGTCCCTCTTTGTCATTTTATGGTCGTCCCCTTGAGTACAAAGATTCCGTGAAGCTTTTGGGGTTATTCCTTGACACTCGTTTGTCTTGGTCTCCCCATATCTCTTTCCTCCGTGTTGAGTGCTCTAAGACCCTTACCCTCCTTCGGGTATTGTTCCATACTTCTTGGGGAGCAGATAGGCGCACTCTCCTTGCTTTACATTCGTCTCTCGTCCTGTCTAAGCTCGATTATGGTTGCCCTGCTTACTCGTCTGCTTCTCCTTCTACTCTTCGCCATCTTGATGCTTTGCACCATACTGGGTTGCGCCTCAGTTCTGGTGCCTTTCGTTCGACTCCCGTCCTTAGCTTGTATGTTGACACTGGCTTCCTATCTCTCCAGGACCGCCTTGATCGCTAATGTCTGCGCTATCTTGCGCGGTCCTTACAACATCCTTCCTCTCGCCTCTGTCGTGCTTTAACATTTACCCCTCCTGCGGTTCCTGTTCCTCTTCACCACCTCCCTCTTTCTGTCCGTTTATCTCGCTTACAGGATTCTCTTTCCGATCGTGTTTCTAATGTTTCTCCTCGTGTTGTTCCTTCTTTGCCCCCATGGAGAGTCCCCCTTCCGCAGTTTTGTACATCCTTGACCCGCATCACTAAAGCTTTTACCCCTCCTACGGTTCTAAAATGCCTTTTCCTTGAGCACTTTCCTTCTCACTCCCGCTCCGTTTCTGTCTTCACCGATGGGTCTAAGTCTGCGGACGGTGTTGGCTACTCTGTTGTTTTTCCTGATCGCAGTTATATGTGTCGCTTACCTCCGGAGACTAGCATCTTTACAGCGGAGCTTTATGCTATTCTCTATGTTCTTCGTCTCCTGCTTTCTCGTTGTCAGTCTTCCTTTGTAGTTGTTGACTCTCGTAGTACCCTCATGGCTCTCGGGTCCTTTAATCCGGTCCATCCAGTAGTTGTCGAGATCCAGCATTGGCTGTTTCCATTTCACAGTGTATTTAAGTCGGTTGAGTTTTGTTTGGTTCCCAGCCATATTGGTGTGTCTTTAAATGAGCGTGCGGATGCTGCCACCAAGGAAGCTGTCCGGTCTTGTCACATCTCTCGTAAAGGTATTCCATATTCTGACTTTTACCCGGTTATCCATTCCTCCATCCTTACCCGTTGGCAGGCTTCTTGATCGTCTGTTACTGGTAACAAACTACGTACTCTTAAATGTTGTGTTTCCTTGTGGCCGTCCTCCTACCACCATAACCGGCAATGGGAAACAGCTCTGGCGAGGTTGCGTATTGGCCATACTCGCTTAACCCATGGTCACTTGATGGAGCGCCGCCCTGCTCCTTATTATCCTAATTTCATTGTCCCTTCTTACGGTCGTGCATGTCCTTCTTGAATGTCCTGACTTCCGGGACGAGCGTGTGTCTTGCTTTCTGGCCGCCTCTTGCGGTCACCTGTCCCTCAATTGAATTCTTGGTGACTCGGATACTTTTGATATCATTCGCCTTATGCGTTTTTGTTCTTGTATTGGCGTCCTTGGTGATATTTAGCGCCCTCTGATTATTCCGCACATTTGATGGTGCTACATAGCCTTCCCGGTTTGGTGCCTTCTATTGATAATTACTTACTTACTTCCCTCAGAAAGGACTCAGTCTGTTCCGGCAGGTTGCTCTGGGTCTCATGCGGGACTCGAACTCTCGCCTTGCGGCTCAAGTCTCCTATTCCATCTATGGTTACCGTGATGGGGTACACTATGCAGGGCAGCCAAGACAGTGTTTTCGTTGTGGCCTCGAAGGGGCACCAGACGGCCGCTTGCACTGAGGTCGCAGCTGAACCTGTTAATTTATTCCGAGAAGATGATTTTCCCCCGTTGGTGGCACAGGACCTGTCGCCTGGCGATGGTGTGGGTGGGGAGGTTCCCCGGCCGCCTGTTGACCTGGTGGTGTTACCCGGTTCCTCGGATGGCGTGCTGGTGCGTCTGGAAGGTGGTGTGCGTGACGAGGTGGTGGTGTGTGGGGCCCCGCCCCCGCGGTCAGCCTCTTCCCTGCCGCAGGATGCCTCGCCTCTCCGCACTTCTTCTCCACCTCTGCAGGTACATGCCTCACCACATCCTCCCTCGCCTTTGAGGGTCCCTTCACTTCCGCCAGCTGCGCTTGCTCTTTCTCCTGTTCCAATTTCCTCTGTGGGTGGTGGTCTCCTCCCCCGTGTCGTGTCGTGGAAGCTGAAATACTACAGGGTCGTGGTCGACCAGCTATGGGGCAGCCTGCCTCCGGCTCTTCTTGGGCGCCTCCTGTGGGGGGGTGACAGCTTCGACGATCAACGTCTGGTCTCGAAGCGTTCACGCACGAATTGCAGTGTGTCGCTGCCTCGAGACTGGACTGAGGAATGTGAGGATGAGGAGTGTGCTGCTCTTTCCTCTGTAAGCTCTGCCTCCATGGATTGTGTGGCTGAATCGGCCCCTGCACCGCCTGCCGTTAGCTCCCCTCCATGGGCGGCTGCCCCTGGTGATGGAGACCTCTTCATGGTGTTGACGAAGGATGTGCGCCGGGTGGCCTCTGCTCCTGTGCCCGTTGGAGAGGGAGGGATCCTGGCACGCCTGCGGCTTCCCCCCTGTGTGTTTCTCGGTGTGGAACCTAGTGCATGTCCCTGTGCGCTTCCTGCTGCACGCCCTGGTGTGCTTCCTGCTGCACGCCCTGGTGCGCCTCCTGGTGGTTGGCCCCCTCGTGCGCCCCCCCCCCCCCGCAATGTGATCTCTGCATCCGGGGAAGTGATCTGTAGGTCTCGGTCCTTAAACTCGCTGTGGACGAGCGGGTGTGTCCGCTCCCATGGTGCTCGTCTACTATCTGGGTGCCGCGAGCACGGGCTTGTGTTTATGACGTACCGGAGTACATGTTTGACCCTCATGAATATTCTGAAGACCCGGTGTTTGATGGCGAACTGCTGGCTTGGGAGGCTTACTGCCTGCGCTTTCCGGCGCAGGTCTTCCTGGATAAATATGTGTAGCACTTATGTTTGATTTCTGTCCCTGTTTTTCTGTATTTTTGTTTTTGTTGTTTGCTGTATGTACGCTTTGACTGCTTGTTTGGTTCGCCCCATTCCGTTGTTGGGTACAGTGGTGGGGTGGGTCATTGCGGGAATGTGTTGTTTGGCTGTGTATGTTTATTCTGACTCCCAGTACCTGTGTGTTCCGGTTTTGTGTTTGTATGCTTCGTTTTGTCTCCTTACCCTTCTGGGTATTGACTTTATGTTTGTTGTCCTGTTTTTATGTTTTTGTTGTTCCTGTCCTTATCCTTGTTCAATGTCCTATGTTTATTGTTATATGTTTGCATACTGTTTTCCTGTTTTTCTGTTTGTTGTTTTTATATATTTATTTGTTCCGTGTGTATTCCTTTATGTTTATTTTTGTGTATATTTGTTGTGTTGTTAGCGTTTTATTGTTTCCTTGTACAGCGTTTGTGCCTTTGTTTTTGTCTTGCTTTGTGTTATTTTTCAGTACCTGTGTGAGTTTCCAGGCTTTGTGTTACATGTTACATTGTTTTCCTTATTTCCTTAAGTTGTGAGTCGTGTGTAAACCGTTTTTCATTCATAAACAGAGGATTTGATGGGTGCATGGGATCCTTTTTGTGGCTATTTGCAGGACGGGCTGCTGAGTTATGTGCATCTTATATTCATCAACAATGGATTTTAAGGCAGCATGTTCTTCATATCATGGTGTAATAGTCGACTCCCTATTTGTGGCAAAAAGTCGGGAATTTTCCATGTACCTTGTGTAAAAATCGACCGAAAGACTGCTTAACGTCAACATTTGTGGGTCACGGTATTATCCTGTAAGTAGAAATAACAATGTGGCAAAATTGTCAGGAATTTAACGCGTTACAAAAGGTCCAAGACCTGTACACAAGTCTTCTGACCAGGCGCAGTAGTCTCCCTCTCCGGCCAACACAGTTCGGCAGTCACCCAATCAGTTATCAAGTAGTAAGAAAACTCAAGTCATCTAGCCAGCCTTTCATGTGGTCTTTTTTAATAAAATATTATCCGTATATTCTTTGTTTTTACTGCTCTAATGTTTTATTTCTTTATTGTGTGCTATAACATAAATATGGTAGATGGTGTTGGTCAGACTGAGTTGCACCTGTTTAGAATATGTAGGCACTCCCGTTGCAAACCCAACATTTCCTGACAGCCAGTTCTCATAAAAATGGCCAAATGCTCGTTAATTCAGCCGCCAAACCCCCTGTTCATGAATAAAAAACTACATATGACTCACAACTGGTGTCAGCCAGCCGAATTTTGTATCTATCCTTCAGCCAGCCCGTTATCAGGCATTGCCCCTCCATCCAGCGGTCGACCCCAAAGACACATTGAGGGAACTGCTCCGGCTGTCGTGGGGTATGGTTGTTCCTCTGGCCACTGCAGTTGTTGTCAAACCGGTTAGTAGTGAGGACCTAGGTGTCGCTGCTGACGTGGTTTGTGTCCCGTGTTTCTGCTGAGGGGCCCTTGGGGCCGTGACGGTCTGCAATCATGGGAGGGCCTGTGCCCTCTGTCACCAGGCAGGCCTCCATTGGCCTGGAGTTCTCTGGGATTGCTTCCTACCACGCGGTCGACCCCACGACACTACCACAATCGACACCAGCGGTCGACACCACCTCCACACGGTGTGGAGGTGGTGATGATTGATATGCTACGTGTCCCAGTGGAATCTGTGTGTGATGTGCAGCTGCTTGCCAGACGGCGGGCGATTGTAAAGTTCGTCTCTCTGGCGATTTATCAAGATCTCGTTATGCACTATGATGGGCGTTCATTCGGTCTTCCTGGAAATGGTGGGTCGGTGACCCTCTCAGACCGTTGTGGAGCCATGACGTATGTGGCAGTGCATGGGATGCCTTTTGAGTTCCTTGAGGATCTCCTACGTCGGTACTTTGCCCAGTCTGGGTGGGTCCTACTTGTACGGATGAATGTCGTCCCTACCGGGAAATGGAAGGGGGTCCCGTGTGGGACCCGCACTCTCGCCATGCACCTGCGGGATCCAGTACTGTCTTCCATCATGCTGTTGGGGTTCCCGATTTGTGTTTTTCACGCAGGGCAACCTCGGACGTGTTTCAGGTGTGTACTACTGGGTCACCTGGCTGCGGACTGTGAGGAGCGTCAGGTCACACCTGTTAACCTCTTCTGGGAGGAGGATTTTCCCCCGCTCTCGGCCCCGGACCTGTCTCCAAGTGCTGAGCCGTGTGGTCATTCCCTGCCGGCTTCTGCCCCGGTGTTGGATGGTAGTGTGGATTTTGATGTGGGGTTTGGGGCAGCCCCGCCCCCGCCTCCTGCTTCCTCGCTTACGACGTCCCTGCACATGCCGCCCCAGCCCGCCCCTGCCACCCCAACCCGCCCCGTCTCGGCCGCCTCTGCCTGCTCTGTACCTGCATGCTGCATCTCCTGTCCCTTTGGATGCTCCAGCGGTGTGTGATCTGGTGCCCCCAGCCATGGAGGCTGCGGTTCTCAGGGGCGGGGCTTTGAAGACGCGTTCATTGGAGAGTTGTGCTGTGTTACGGAATGATGAGGGTGACAGCTCAAATGATCGGCAGCCTGTCTCCAAGTGCTTGAGGCGAGTTCCAAGTACGTCTCCCCTTCGTGGTGTGCCTTGGGTGGAGGTGGGGGAGTACGTTGATCCGCGTCTCCCGCTGAGGTTGGCGGTGTTGTGGGGGGCTCTGTGCTACCTCCTGAGTCGGCCTCTATGCCTACTGCTGTTGGCTCCTCACAGTAGGAGGTTGCTCCTGCCGAGCGGAACCTCGTCGTGTTCTTAAGGAAGAATGTGCGCCAGGGTGCCTCTGCTCCTGTGCGTGGTGGCGAGGTCCCTGACGCGTCTGTGTCCTCTGCGGGTCCCCCCAGTGTGCAGCCCATTGAGAAGCCTCATGAGAAGCCTCGTGCGCAGGCCAGTAGGAAGCCCTATGTGGTGCCATGTGGCACCCCAACCCGTCCTCTTAAAAAGAACGTCACTTTTGGCTCGTATGCGCGATATGGCTAAATTTGGACGTAATTTGAAATGAAATCCACTCACAAAAGTGACGTTCTGTTCCGTTTTCTATTTGAGCCGTCCGGCGAACGCGCAGAGGTTATAAGAGGACACTTTAAATTAACGTTTTTCATAACGTTTTGAAACTTTATGAGAATTTCCTGCCCACCTAACCTATCAGAGGACCCTTAACTTACTGTTGTTGAAAAAAAAAATCCCAAATTTATTTTCATATTTTTTTCAATTTCAAATTACGTCCAAATTCGGCCATACGGGCAAACGGCCAAAAGCGACGTTCTTTTTAAGAGGACAGGTTGGGCACCCGGCATGGCTCCCAGAGTGCCTCCCTGTGCGGATTCCAGTGCGAAACCCCCTAGTGTAGACCTCTCCCCTGTGATCGCGGCCGACGAGGGCGTGGTGTCTCTGTCGCAGTGTTTGGGCCCCATTTGGGACGACAGGGTGCGTCCGGGCCCGTGATGCTCGTCGACTATTTGGGTATCGAGATTAAAAGGGTTTATATATGGGGTACCTGATTGGATGCCTCGGCCTTGTGCGTTTCCTGGAAGACCGGTGCCCGACAACGTCTAGATGGTTTGGGAGGTATACTGCTTGCACTTCCCAGCACAGGAGTTACCGGACAAGTATCGATAGTGCCTGTGCTTGTTTGTGTGCTCCCTGTCCGTGATTTTGTTCCCATGTCTGCAGTTCTATGTGTGTTTGTCTACGTGTTAGGTTTTGCCCTGCTGGGCGGTGTGTCCCGTATGCATTTTTTTGGTTGTGCCGTGCTGTTTGTGTCCTGTGTGTGTTTTGTGTTCTATTGCTTGTTTGGTTTCTGGGGCTGTTGGGTGTGTGTGTGTGTGTGTGTGTGTGTGTGTGTGTGTATGTGTATTCACCTAGTTGTATTCAACTAGTTGTGCTTGCGGGGTTGAGCTCTGCTCTTTCGGCCCGCCTCTCAACTGTCAATCAACCATTTCTAACTACTATTTTTTTCACACACACCCCAGGAAGCAGTCCGTGACAGCTGACTACCTCCCAGGTACCTATTTACTGCTAGGTAACAGGAGCATAAGGTGAAAGAAAATCTGCCCATTGTTTCTCGCCGGCACCTGAGATCGAACCCGGGACCACAGGATCACTTGTCCAGCGTGCTGTCTGCTCAGCTGGCCGGCCCCATGTGTGTGTGCGTGCGTGTGTGTTTGCTGGTTCCTGCGTGTTCCGGTGATTGTTTTGTTTTGTATGTGTGGGTGTTATTTCTTATGTTATTTCCCGGTCCCTGCGTGTTCCGGTTATGAATTCATGACTGTCTTTGCTATTTGTCCTGCTTGTGTGTCCCTTCAGGCTAGCTTGTGTACCTAGATTTGCAATTGTTGTTTTGTTCCATATTAGTCTTTGTTTTTTATTTTATGTTTCCTGTTGTATACTTGTTTTGCTTTTCGGTTTTGTGTATCCTTTTTCTGTTGTTTTCATGTTATGTTTTGTGCTTTAAGGTTGACTTCTTGTGCGGTTTGCCAGACTGTTTTTGTATGTATTTAATGGGCTTTGTCAATAAAAACAAAAAAACAAAAACAAAGACACATTCAGCAATTTTTAACGTATGGTGTCTGCAAAATAAGACTTTCTCAGATATAAATTAATATTAATATATATTTTCATATTCAGGCGAAGGTTTGTTTGTGTTAGGTGTTTAGGTTCTCTTGGCAGTTATTTCGCCCGTCCTCCTAAGCTTTCCTAACCTCAAGCAACTGTCGTACTAAAGTGCCCTTATCCTAACCTACCAGAGGACCAAAAACAGAAAAGAGGACAGTATGCTAATTTCACGAGCCGCTGCCATTTTCTAGTACAACTTTTGACCTTAGGTGAAGTATACGTCAAAATGCGACGTTCTATTATGAGAACGGGTTGAATTATTAATGTTTGTAGTACGTGGGGGAAGCATTTCAATCTGAACAGGCTTATTAAAGCGGTGGCTGTTCCACAATACGCATCCATCATTTTTAAAATATTGTGTATTAAAAATAGGTTTGCTCTCAGATATAAATATATATTATTATTTATTAAAGTTCTGTGTATGGTTAGGCGTAGGTTATGTTAGGTTAGGTGTTTAGGTTATGTTGACGATTACTTGTATTTGAAGTACGGGGATGAAGCATTTACAGGAATGCTATTCGAACAGAGGACGACAGCGAAGCACTGTTTGAGAAACTTTCGAACGTAATCAGTTGTGAGCAGAGTGAAAACCGTATTTCATTCATAAACATGGGGGTCTAGCGGCTGGATTAACGAGCATTTGCCCTTTGTTCATAAGGACGGCTGAACATGGGCCAAATGCTTGTTAATCAAGTCTACAAAGCCCGTATTTATTAGTGAAAAACGGTTTAAACTCACCTAACAACTGTTGACGTGTCATACAACTGTTGAATGTTTCTAAAACAGTGCGTCGCTGACGACCTCTCTGTTGAAATCGCTATTCCTTAAATGCTTCGCCCACGTACTTAAAATACAAATAATCGCCAACAGAACCTAAACACCTAACCTGTGCATAATCATACATTGAATTTTGCTGTATAATAATATAAACTTATTCATGAAAACACCTATTTTTCTTACGCAAGTATGTTAAAATTCATGGATGTGTCTTGAGGGAGAACCGCTGCTTTAACGGGCCTGGCATGAGGAAGGGTTGGTATAAAGCGTATTTCGTTCATAAACAGGAGGTTTGGAGGCTAGATTAACAAGGATTTAACCTTTGTTAATGTGGACAGGCTGCCTAAAGCAGTTTTTTTTTATTATTTTCAACCACAGACGTGGCCACACATTTACAATGCTAACCAGCATATATACATTTTCTTCTGTCCTCCATGTTTTGCCACTCGCCCTTCTCTCTTTAAACTGCACTTCTGCAATTGTGTCACCTTTGTTTTACGGAAGAAAATAATTGCTAACATAACCTAATCTAGGCCTAATTACGCACCAAATTATAATACAATTTAATATTAATTTATATCGTAGAAAAACATAGATTTTGAATAAAAAGTATGGAAATGGATTAATAAACTTTTGGGGTCATGTGCAGCCTGGACGAGGAGTTGTATTAGCAGGGAAACGGGTGCCATCTGGATTACCAAGCAGTTGACCAATATAACAGTCCATCCTCCTGTTTTGGTAGTTCTTATAGGAAGGATGAAGACCATAGTACATATACCGACGTACAACGCAATTAGAGAGTAGAAATCAATACTATTGAATTTGGACAAACCGGAAAACGATTTTATTCTTATGTTGCAAAGACAAACTATAATAACCAAACTTAACCTTCCTAGGCCTAGTACACGCTATTTGAGGCCTAATATATACATATGTGTGCTATACTAGGCCTAGGAATATTTAAGTTTGTTTGATAGCGTCATTTTTCTCGGACTCTATAAAGGGAATAGTACACAATTCTACTATCTAATTACTTAGTACGTCAATGTTTGTACTATGGTGCAGTTAGTTACAAAAACTACTATATAAACAGGAAGACGGGTGCATATTAACACGGGCCCTGAGAGTGTGCCAAAGTCAGTATCTCCATTATTTCCCTTGTGATTACTGGTGAGCGTCCAGCAGGAAGTTGTCAGACACACTGCCCGCGAGGGCTGAGGCTTCCCTATGATATTTACTACCAATACTTAGTCATTCTTATCAAGATATAACCTGCGTTGTCGGTTCTTTATTCTTCCACTGTCCTGGTATGTAGGGAATAAAATGAGGCATATGAATGTTAACTTCTTATTTTTCTGCTTGCTCCTTATTCTTGTTGTCTTAGCATTTCCATTCCCGTTTAAAATCTGAGTATTTTTATAAAAAATGAAACCAAATTTAATTTTTTTTTCTGGTTCTGATTAATTTGACCAATTAATGGCAGCCACTTCAGGGGGATAAGCGATGGGATGAACCATCCTGTACAGAACCACAATCCTAGAACCATCGAAGTGAAAAGTAAAGTTTTGGGTCGTCATGACGTCCCGTGTCCCGACGTGTGGTTCCTTGTGGTCTTCCGGTTCCAATTATAGCGATAAAGTAATAGTTATATTATAAACAGTATTGTTCTCTTTAATTCTTAGTTATACCTATATAAATAAAAATGTAAATGTTCGTTTGTTCAAAATCGCTAATCTCCGAAAGTTCTTCACCGATTGCTTTGAAATTTTGACACAACGTTCCATTCGCATACGAGCATGTTTTTATATACATACTATAAAGATGTCACGTCTGTGACGGGGAAAAAACATGCTTAAAAAAAACTGTGTTTTTCATGTGAGTTTTCATGTGAGAAAAATCTCCAACACCTCTTTACCGATTGCTTTGAAATTTGTACACAACGTTGCATTCAAGTTGTTGTGTTAGATTTAGCTACTCAGAACGAAATGTCCATGTAGCACAGACTATGCTGCTGTCGTTGAATTAATGTTGAGTTTGATGCGCAGGGCTTCAGTAGCTTCACATTCCAGTAAGTAGTGCAATAGTGGCGCCTCTGTTTCTGTTCCACAGATATGACACTCTTTAACAATTGGATTTAATACCTCCCAGCAGCACTTGTAACCAAGTCTGAGTCTGTGTATGGCTACTGCAATGTCTCTGGATATCTTTTTTCAGGCTTGAAAGAGTAGTACCCAGTGGCTTGTTCGTACCATATCGCAGTGGATCTTCCTTCAGCTACTTTGGCTATGAGGCGACTTTTGATAGTTGGGAGTATTTTCTTCTTGATTTGCTCCTTAATCTGTGAAAGACTTGGAGTTATTTGAACCTGTATAACAGGTAGAGCAGTGGCAGTTTTTGCTAGTGAGTCTTCCTTTTCATTACACACTATGCTAATGTGACTTAATATCCAATTTAGGGTGATTGACAGCCCTAGATTATGGGCTTCTTTTCCTATATGTTGGATTTCTGTGAGGAGTTGTATATTATTTCTGTGTTGACTGGATAACAATGTCTGGAGCAAAGGTTTAGAGTCTGTTAGAATGATGACATCATGTAAATTATTCTTAATGGTATAGCTTCTTTCAGGGCATATAATTCTGTCTGCAATATTTAGCACCCACTATTCATGCTCCAGTAAGCGTCATGGTTGGTAGTGTAAACTGCTGCCCCAGCAGAACCTCTTTCTTGATCAACTGATCCGTCTGTGAAGATGTGAGTAGTTGTAGGTCTTGAGATGGTTTTTGTTTGTCGTTCTATTACTGTTTTGAGCTTCTGCGAGTCACATGCTGATTTTTTAACTGGTAGTCCTTCAATGATAATCATTAGACTCGATTCTTCCCATGGAGGAGGCTGCCGAAAGTGTTGATATGGTCTATCTTCTCCTTTGTTGTTAATGGTCCATTTCAAGTCCACTTTCTCTTGAATCTTTACCAGATTATCCGTCCATGCACTTGTTCTATATTGAAGGTTTCTCTGAAGCGATCTGTGTATGCTATCTTTGACTGACAGTCTGGCGGTGGTTCCAACAAGTTTTGCTGTTAAGGTGGCTATTCTTTGTTTGATCCTGTTTTATAAGGCTGGTAAGTTCGTTTCCAGTCTTAGATTCTCTCGACGCGTCCATATAGGTGCTCCCAGCATTGTTCTGAGGGCATCATTTTGAGACACTTCCAGTTTCTCCCATTAATTATCACTGAGGGATGTAAGAGCAGGAGCAGCATAGTTAATGAGTGACCTAACTGCTTGAACGTAGTACATTTTGAGTACTGGTAGAGATGCACCCTCTCTAAGACTGGTCAGAGAGCGCAAAGCTGAGTTTCTGGCTTTACAACGTTGCCGAAGATATTAAATTTTTTGAGTGAATTTCAACTGGCTGTCTATTATGACTCCTAGGTATTGAAAAGAGGTAACCCACTCAATTTCATGTCCTTGTATTACGAGTCTGATGTCTTGAAATGTCATTTTATCGTCCATTGCTTTTGTTTTATTGCTGTCTATTTTCACTGCTATGCGTTCCGCTTCCCTGCTGATAATATCTAGGCATTTTTGTGCATGGTTCCTGGCGCCTTTACCATTGATGATGACCACAAAGTCGTCTGCATAGTTAAGCAGTTTGGCTTTTGGTAACTTGAGTTTCATGAACTGTTCCATGAGACAGTTGAAGAGGAAGGGGCTTAGTATTCCTCCCTGCGGAGTTCCATTTTCCAGCCTCTTTGAGGTCGATGTTTTTCCTTGGAATTTGACTGTAGCTTCTCGGTTAAGCAGACTTCCTTTGGCAAAGGCAAGAGTGTGTCCTTTGATTTCCTTATCCACAAGGCAGCACAGTGTAGCTGGAGCAATGGCTATCTTTATCTTGAGTTATCTTGAGATGATTTCGGGGCTTTTAGTGTCCCCGCGGCCCGGTCCTCGACCAGGCCTCCACCCCCAGGAAGCAGCAAGTGACAGCTGACTAACACCCAGGTACCTAATTTACTGCTAGGTAACAGGAGCATAGGATGAAAGAAATTCTGCCCATTGTTTCTCGCCGGCGCCTGGGATCGAACCCAGGACCACAGGATCACAAGTCCCGCGTGCTGTCCGCTCGGCCGACCGGCTCCCTAACTTGCTAACTTGAAGGCTTTTTCAAGGTCTAGAAAAATAAGGATTCCAGGTTTGTCATTGATTTTATCCAGGAGGGAGGTAAGGCATTCTGTGGTTCCAACACCTTTTCTGTAAGCAAACATATTTTGGTGTAGTGGATTGACCTTCCATTCAATTCGTTTAAGAGCCATTCTTTCTGCAGTTTTGGCCAGACCGCTTGTTAATGAGATGGGTCTTAGATTTCCTGGGTCTTTAGGTTTTGTAATGGAAACTATAATTGCACTGTTCCAAGAGAGTGGTCGGGTTCTTGTCACCCATACTCTGTTGATGAGATTCAATAAGGCTTCTTCACCCTTTTCTCCTAGCTTGGCTAGCAAGTTGTAAGTGGTTTTGTCCTTACTTGGAGCTGTGTTTTTAGTATTCTTTGTAGCGCTTCTGAGTTTTTTCAGATTGAAAGGTTGGTCTAGTTCGTCAGGTAAGGCTAAAGCATCATCTATTTTTTTCATCTTGCTGTTTGAAGTCTTTGTTGGTGAGTCAGAGTTGCTTGAGGAAGTTGAGTGGAACTGGCTCTTGAAGCAAATAAATTTGCTAACCTTTCTGCTTCTTGCTTTGGATGAACATGGTGCGGCGGAGCTGGTTGCGAATTTCCTTTGGCCTTGTTGATCTGCCTCCAGATGTCGCCCAAGGATGTATGCTGATTTAGCTTGGCGCACCACTCGAGCCATTTTTCTTCTCTGATTTTTGCTGTTTCTTCGTGCACATGATCTCGGACAGCTCTAAGAAGTCCTAGATTAGCTTCGGTTCTATCTCCTGAAATTCTTTCGTGCACAATTTAGTCTGTTGTGTAGCTCTTTGATCCTATCACCGTAACACCAATGGTCCTCGTGTTGTTTGGTAATTGTTTTCCTCTTGGGGATGGCATGATTCGCTGCTCCATGTATTGCATTTATTAAATATTTTACCATTTCTTCAGTGTTATGTTGCATTCAAATATACGTGTGTTTTTATATACCTACTATATTCATGTCACCTGTGACAGGTAAAAACAGTTTTTTTTTTTAAACAGCGCCATCTGTTGAATGTAAGAGCAACACACGCTTTAATCTCTGAAAGTTCTTCACCAATTGCTTTCAAATTTTGACACAACATTCCATTCGAATACGTAGGTGTTTTTATATACCTACTATATAGATGCCACACACCTGTGACAGGTAAAAACCTTTTTTTTTTAAACAGCGCCATCTGTTGGACATAAAAGAAACACACGCTATAATAAATATGTTCCGATTCCATGTCAATGTTTTTGATTGCATTGATAAATTGAATTTTCATAGATTTCGATTTATTTTCATTTTTTGTGTGTGTGTGACATTGAGTTGGAATTGAGCTGTTGCTTACCATTGCGTTCATTTCAAGAGTATAGTATATATATATTTTTATTTTTCATTGTTTTTATTTCGTTTTTTAACTGTTCTTCTTATTTTTCAGTGATGAGAACATCAGATCATTTGATGTTCCCCTTTTTACTGATGGGAACATCAGATCATTTGGGAACGCATCGGACGAGGGAGTGGGGGATGGTGGGGAGGAGGAGGAGGAGGGGACGAGGGAGGGGGTAATGGTGGGCAGAATGAGGGGACGGCAGAGTGGGGGGATAGTGGGGATGAGGGGATGGTGGAGTAGTGAATGGTGGGGAGGACATGGGGACAGGGGAGTAGGGGATGGTTGGGAGGACGAGATGAGGGAGGGGGGGGGGGAACTGTTGGAAGGACGAGGGGACGGGGGAGTGGGGTTGGTGGGGAGGACGAAGGGACGGGGAGTGGGGAATGGTGGGGAGGATTAGGGGACGGGGGAGTGGGAGGATAGTGGGGAGAGCGAGGGGACGGGGGAGGGGGGGGGGGAATGGTGGGGAGGATTAGGGGACGGGGGAGTGAGGAATGGTGGGGAGGACGGGGGGACGGTAAAGGGGGAATTGGTGGGGAGGACGGGGGTGGGTTGCTGTGGCTGAGCAATGCAGCCACAGCTACGTGTGGTCGGTTACGGCTAGTATATATATAATAATAGAGGCTGGGACACAATATGACTACTACTTCAACCTCTACAACAACAACTACCTGCTACTACTGCTACTTTCATTTATAACATTACGGAAATGTATTTTGTGTGACCTGTTTTTATAAAATATAATTAGGTAAAACCTCATCCTTCCCTAAAACACTCAAATTGTAGTCTGTTCCAACCACCATGGTACTTTCAGACTACCAACAAATTAACACTTAATTACCATCAACCACTACACACACACAACTACCACCAAGCATTGCATACTCAACTATCATCAACTGCTACATGGTTAACTATCATCAATTACTACATGCTTAACTACCATCAACCGCAACATGCCTAACTTGTATCAACGGCAATACTTAACTCCCAATTACACCTCAAACTGCCATCCAGTACAAACCAACACATACCGGAAGTCTCCATCCTCTCACCTCACCTGGAATCTTTATCACAGTTCGTATTGTATCTGTTGGGGTCTTGCTGGATCCTCCTGATGCCCTGGTAGGAGCAGTTAATGGAAGCCCAGGTGACCTGATAGTCCCCAGCGCGGTCTGGGAAGGCTCGAAGGACCAGCCCCTTGGTCTCCGTGAGCGGGCGTCGAGTCGAGCACACCACCTTGGAGGAAGACCAGAGACATAGCGGAGGTGAGAGATGATGTCTGTCCATCGCACTTCATGTGAGGTGATAGTAAGTAAACTGAACACGTCAGGTGTGTGATGTCAAGCAGGAAAATCCAAGATGTAATGTATAAGTCCCTGGACACCCTAAAGCTACAAGCCTTAACACAGCATAAAGCAACTGATCTTAATACAGTGTAAAGTAACAAATCTTAACAAAGCAAAAAACAACAAAAGTTAACACAGCATAAAGTAACAACTGTTAGGATAGCAGAAAGCCACACACTAGAATACAACATAAAGCTACAAACCATAAGACATCATAAAGAAACAAACCACAATTCAGTATACAGCCAGAAACCACAATACAGCATACACCCCAAAAACCATGACAGAGCATTAAGCCACAAAGAACAGTAGAGACTAAAGCAACAAACCATAACACATTATAAAGGCACAAACCACAATAGAGCGTAAAGCGATAAAGCATAACACATCATAAAGCCACAAACCACAATAGAGCATAAATTCACAAACCATAACACACCATGAAGCTACAACCCATAACACGCCATAAAGCTAAAAACAATAACACACCATAAAGCTACAAACAATAACACACCATGAAGCTAAAAACAATAACACACCATAAAGCTACAAACAATAACACACCATAAAGCCACAAACCACAAAAGAGCATAAAGCCACAAACTATAACACACCATAAAGCTACAACCCATAACACGCCATAAAGCTACAAACAATAACACGCCATAAAGCTACAAACAATAACACGCCATAAAGCCACAAACCCCAACAGAGCGTAAAGCCATAAACCATAAGACACCATTAAGCCACAAACCCCAACAGAGCATAAAACCACAAACCATAAAACATCATAAAACGATAAACCATAAGACATAAAGCCAGAAACCATAACAGAGCATAAATTAAGCAAAAAAGGAGAACACATCATAAAGCCACACACCAGAACACATCATAAAGCCACACACCAGAACACATCATAAAGCCACACACCACAACACATCATAAAGCCACACACCAGAACACATTATAAAGCCACACACCAGAACACATCATAAAGCCACACACCACAACACATTATAAAGCCACACACCAGAACACATTATAAAGCCACACACCAGAACACATTATAAAGCCACACACCAGAACACATCATAAAGCCACACACCACAACACATCATAAAGCCACACACCACAACACATCATAAAGCCACACATCATAAAGCCACAAACCAGAACACATCATAAAGCCACACAACACAACACATCATAAAGCCACACACCAGAACACATCATAAAGCCACACACCACAATACATCATAAAGCCACACATCACAATACATCATAAAGCCACACACCAGAACACATCATAAAGCCACACAACACAACACATCATAAAGCCACACATCACAATACATCATAAAGCCACACACCAGAACACATCATAAAGCCACACACCACAATACATCATAAAGCCACACATCACAATACATCATAAAGCCACACACCAGAACACATCATAAAGCCACACACCACAATACATCATAAAGCCACACATCACAATACATCATAAAGCCACACACCACAACACATCATAAAGCCACACACCACAACACATCATAAAGCCACATACCACAACACATCATAAAGCCACACACCACAACACATCATAAAGCCACACACCACAACACATCATAAAGCCACACACCACAATACATCATAAAGCCACACATCACAATACATCATAAAGCCACACACCACAACACATCATAAAGCCACACACCACAACACATCATAAAGCCACATACCACAATACATCATAAAGCCACACATCACAATACATCATAAAGCCACACACCAGAACACATCATAAAGCCACACACCACAATACATCATAAAGCCACACATCACAATACATCATAAAGCCACACACCACAACACATCATAAAGCCTCACACCACAACACATCATAAAGCCACACAACACAACACATCATAAAGCCACACACCACAATACATCATAAAGCCACACATCACAATACATCATAAAGCCACACACCAGAACACATCATAAAGCCACACACCACAACACATCATAAAGCCACACACCACAACACATCATTAAGCCACATACCACAACACATCATAAAGCCACACACCACAACACATCATAAAGCCACATACCACAACACATCATAAAGTCACATACCACAACACATCATAAAGCCACACACCACAACACATCATAAAACAACTATTACGAACGACCCTGTAGCCTCGTTCTCGTTAAATTTGAAATATTAGTTTAATTCATGCTAAGACAATCGTTAGAATTATTTCAATTTGCAATGTTAATTGCAATATGGTTTGCAAAGAAAATTATTTTATTATTGGTCATGTTGCAGATGATACTTATAGGAGTTCATCTTGTAAGATGGTTGTCACATGTTGCAAACGGGTTGTCTTTGCAAATTTGCTTTCAGTCTGTATCTCAGTATTGCATCTTTACAGCGAGTCGAAGCTGACTTATTATTTAATTTACCTGTTGCATGTTGCATTTGGAAATTTAATTAGAGCATGCAAATGAACTTGGCATTCATGTGGCATTCTCAATGGTTCCTGATCATTCTAACACAGGTCTCTTCATGCGTATGATATTATGTGTATGATATTATGAGTATGATATTATGCGTATGATATTATGTGAATGATATTATATGTATACTAATATGTGTATGATATTTTGCATATGATATTATGTGTATGATATTATGTGTATGACATTATGTGTATGATATTATGTGTATGATATTATGAGTATGATATTATGCATATGATATTATGTGAATGATATTATGTGTATATTATTATGTGTATATTTTGCATATGATATTATGTGTATGATATTATGTGTATGATATTATGTGCATGATATTATGCGTATGATATTATGAGTATGTTATTATGTGTATGATATTATGTGCATGACTTTATGCGCATGATATTATGCATATATTATGTGTATGATATTATGTGCATGATATTATGCGAATGATATTATGTGTATGATATTATGCATGATATTATGCGTATATTATGTGCATGATATTATGCATATGATATTATGCGTATGATATTATGCGCATGATATTATGCGTATGATATTATGTGTATGATTTTATGCATATGATATTATGCGTATGATATTATGCGTATGATGATATGCGTGTGGATCATTTCTCAACCCGCTCTCCTAACAGAACGTCACATTTTGACGTATACTCTACCGATGGGCGCCTGACAGCTGAGTGGACAGCACTTCGGATTCGTAGTCCTGAGGTTCCGGGTTCGATCCCCGGTGGAGGTGGAGACAAATGCGCAAAATGTTTCTTTCACCCAAATGTCGCTGTTGCCTAGCAGTAAAATAGGTACCTGGGAGTTAAACAGCTGCTATGGGCTGCTTCCTGAGAATAGAGTAACAAAAAGGAGGCCTGGTCGAGGACTGGGCCGCTGGGACGCTAAGCCCCAAAATCAAGATAACCTTGAAATCAAAGATAACCTCTTGATAAGATATGGGCTAAAATTGTCCTAGAAAATGGTAGTGACTCGCAAAATTGACATATTGTTCCGTTTTCTGTTTTAGGTCCTCTGGTAGGTTTGGAGAGGACATTTTAGTACGACAGTTTCATAACGTTCTGAAACATTAGGGAGACGAGCTGCATTTACTGGGTATTTGGAAAATCTACCAAGATTGGGACTTATTGGCAGTGGATGATAACAGCAACAAATCTTAGCAGAACATAAAGCATGAAGCTTTAAGTTGTTCCCAGTTCAAAGTAAAAAACTATAACATATTATAAAGTCACAAACACATTATAAAGTCGGTACCTATAAAGCATTATAAATCACAGCCTAAAGCATACCCTGTGAAGGGTAATGTACACCTGTGGTGGGTAATGTACACCTGTGGTGGGTAATGTACACCTGTGATGGGTAATGTACACCTGTGGTGGGTAATGTATACCTGTGATGGATAATGCACACCTGTAGTGGGTAATGAACACATGTGGTCGGTAATGTACACCTGTGGTGGGTAATGTACACCTGTAGTAGGTAATGTACAGCTGTAGTGGGCAATGTACACCTTTAGTGGGTAGTGTTCACCTGTAGAGGGTAGTGTGCATATTCGTTTGCCTTGTTCGGGTAGAATGTAGACACAGTAGTCGCTTCTGTATATATTTATTGACCGAGACAGCAAGGTATATATCTGCCTAGCCGAGGTCCTTCTACTCTGGGTCTGTGAGGATAACTGAGGCTGCTGGGAGCATGGCTTGACGCTCCTCTGTCTGGCATGACGTCAGAGGCCTACTTGCCTGTGATTGGTTACATTTCAACTGACATAGAATTTGAGTATAACACCGCTCGGACACGCTACCAAGTCGACGTCCCTTGTCGACAAGCTCTGGCTAGCTATATAGTTACAATGATACTGAAAGGACCTCGGTGGCATTCAATAATGGCTTACATGTGAAATTTGCATAATAAAACATTGAAAGAAGATCAGGTGTGCATAATACTAACAACTCGGCATATGCACCCAAAAAAAAAAAAATCATCAAAATAGGTGAAAATCATGGTAACAATGCTTTGATTAAACCAGAGTATTAAGAACATGTGGATGTCTACTGATCAGATATGAACAATACACTCAAAGTATTGCCTAAACAAAATTATTAACATGTGTCAATGGCATGTGCTTGAAAACCATACAAAATTAAACAATTATTACATTAATGGAACAAAGTTCTGACCTAACAACCACAAATGAATTTCAAGATAGATAATGAATTTTTTTTTTTTTTTTTTGTCGAAATATACAATATATTTACAAGACCAATGTACAATATATTTACAAGCTATATACAAGACCTGGATCAAGAAGACTAACATCTTCGTGATAGCAGTCAGGATTCACTGGCCTCAATGTGGTTGCTAGAACAATAATAACTCTTATGATAAGCACTGTAAAAATACAAATGGTAGTAGACTTAACAATGGCATCTAATTTATAACAAAATAAAGTTGAGAAAAACTATACATTATATATAATGGTAATAATAAGACACATGTGGTAGAAATACTGCAAATGATTTTTTTTTTTTCAAAACAAACAGAATAACTGCAGAGTGCATTCAATTATAAATTCTGCGGATATCTACACCTAGCTCATCCAGAGCACTATACAACTCTGGCTCTGACTGAAGGTCCGGAACAGATGAAACTTCATGTGACAAACTATCATCTTGAGAGATATCCTCATTAACATCTAGCCAATGGACATGTGGTGAGTGCACGGTTGAAACGAGAGGTCTAGATCGAAGATTATAATTGCTAGTATAGGGTTGCTGAACATCAAGTGGTCTGTCAACCACAGAAGGTGGTGTCCCAATAGGAGTATCTGTCTGGGTAAATTCATTGTCATCTTCCTCATCAGTCTCGTCAACAGTCATTTTAGCTAACTTCATGTGGTCTAAATGTTCATTTATATACTCTCCTGTTAACAAGTTCTTAAGTCTGTATTTGTTACCTTTAATAAGCTCGATTACCGTATATGGACCCAAAAATTTCTTAGTTAACTTATACATAGGACCAGACCTGTGTTGGTTAAGTATCATTACTACAGATCCAATAGTTATTTTACTGGGTTTAGTTCTGCATTTCTTGCTAGAGTGAACTCGGCTGTAGCTTTGGACAGTTGTTCTCGTATTTTCTTGAATACTAATTGCATTTGTCTACGCTTCACTTGAACAAAATCATCTACGTTATATAAGGGAGTAGGAGGTACGTTAATCAATTCATTAGGGAGGATCTTATCTGTACCATAAAGAATAGCGTGAGGTGTGTCACCTGTAGAAACATTAATTGAAGAATTTATAGCACACTGAATTAAGGGTATAAAATCATCCCAATTGTTGTTATCAAAATTCAACGTGACTCTCAAGGCATCTAACACTTTCCTGTTAGTACGTTCGGCTAGTCCATTACTTGCCGGATTATAAGGCATGATGCTACATTTTTTGATGTTATATAAATCACACAAGCTAGTTAGAATACTATTACTGAATTCTGGACCATTATCTGAAAGGATTACTTTAGGCATACTATATCTACAAATTATTTGGTCATGGAATGCGCTGGCTATGGTTTCTGCTGTTTTGTTTGGGATAGGAACTAGTTCGCAAAACCGTGAAAAATTATCGACCATTACAAGCAAATGTTTGTTCCCTTTCTCTGTTTCCGCAAAATTTGTCAATAAATCCATCGATATTCGTTCCCAAGGAGCTTTAGTTGCTGGGTACACCTGAATTGGATTAGGTCCTGAAACATGTCCCTTGTGCTGTAAACAAGTTAAACATCTGTCAACATAATGAGCAATCTCCTTAGCCATTTTTGGCCAAAAATATTTCAATCGACCTTGTTGGAGTGTACGATCCTTTCCTGGATGTGCACTTGCAGGAGCATCATGGATAATTTTTAACACAGTTGGTACCAAGACAGCTGGAACAACTAACTGACAACATTTCCTCGGGGCTGTCCCTAGCTTTACTACTCTACACAGTAAATTGTCCAACATAACTAATTCTTTCAGTGGTACTGGCGGTTTATGAATCGGGCGAGTGTCTTGCTTAGTCAAATATTTAATGACGGGTGCCCATATGGGGTCTTGTCTTTGTTCCGTTTCTACTACTGTAGCATCTAATGCTGGGTAATTTAACTGAATCGCAGCTACGTGTCGAGAAAACGCATCGGCTACAACATTTTGCTTTCCTGGAATATAACCAAATGTGGGATTGAATTCTTGAATTGTGAGCAAATATCTAGCAAACTTTCCAACTGGATTTTTATTTTTGAACAAGGGAATTAATGGTTGGTGATCTGTAAGAACATGAACTGGGTAATTATAAATTGTATCCTTGAAATGTTTAAGTGCCCAGACAACTGCCAAGGCTTCTCGTCCTGTTGCACTATAATTTTTCTCTTCTTTAGATAAAGTACGGCTAGCATAAGCTATTGCGTGATCTCTGTGACCTTCTGTTTGAAGTAATGCAGCACCTAGACCTATGTCACTAGCATCTGTAACCAACGTAAAAGGTTTAGAAAAATCTGGGTACCTAAGGACAGGTGACGAAATCAAGGTTGCTTTGAGTTTTTTGAATGACAGATCCTGGGCCTCTCCCCAAACAAAGGGTTCATCTTTTCTTTGCAACTTGTAAAGCGGAGCGGCTATAATAGAGAATCCAGCAATAAATGAACGATAAAATCCTACAAGACCTGTGAACTGTCTTACGGTTTCTGCGGTACGAGGTGTTGGAAAATCACGGGCAGCAATAATTTTTGATTCATTCAATGTAATACCTGAAGGTGTAACTGTATGACCTAGGAAATTAATCTTTTGCTTTAAAAATGAACATTTTGTAAGTTTTATTTTTAAATTAGCTTCAGCGAGCTTTGCAAGTACTTTCTCAAGGTTCTGGAAATGAGTCTGAACATCTTGCGACATGATTATGAGATCATCAAGGTAAACTAGAAGAGTACTTCCTATCAATCTACGAAATAGATTTGTCATGAGCCGTGAAAAGGTTATTGGACTACTACGCAAACCAAACGGCATTCTTTTGAAATGAAAATGACCATTGGGAGTACTAAAGGCTGTCAATTGTTTACTTTCCTCATCAAGGGGGATTTGCCAGAATCCCTGCAACAAATCTAACGTTGAGAATACTTTGTTTCTACCAATACTTTGCAACAAATCATTTAGAACTGGAAGTGGGAAACGATCAGGTATTGTTACTCTGTTAAGCTTGCGATAATCGATTACAGGTCTCCAAGTCCCATCTCGCTTTGGTACAAGAATCAATGGAGCGTTCCATGGCGAATTACTCGATTCAATTACATCACTCTGTAACATTTCCTCTACAAGTCTATCTGCTTCTGCTCTTTGAGAATGGGGAAGACGGTAAGCTGGTACATAAATAGGCGTAGTTCTTTTTTTTTTTTTTTTTTTTGAGATATATACAAGAGTTGTTACATTCTTGTACAGCCACTAGTACGCGTAGCGTTTCGGGCAGTTCCCTGGAATACGATCCCCGCTGCGAAGAATCGTTTTTTCATCCAAGTACACATTTTACTGTTGCGTTAAACAGAGGCTACAGTTAAGGAATTGCGCCCAGTAAATCCTCCCCGGCCAGGATACGAACCCATGACATAGCGCTCGCGGAACGCCAGGCGCGTGTCTTACCACTACACCACGGAGACTGCATTGAGCCAGGCGCGTGTCTTACCACTACACCACGAATGACTGCATTCTCCTGGTAGAGCAACAACAGCTCTATTCCTGTTCAAAATTTCCAAAAGCTGAGCCACAGAGTCAGGAAAATCAGTAGGACTGAGGTGTTGCGCTTGCACCTCTGGCTGAGATCCCTGTTCTCCTGGTGTGAGTGTACAAACAGTATGATCCATGGAGACATCATCCACAACTCGCACCGGTAACGAGTAATGGGCAAAATCTACAACATGGGTACCAGACTGGAGATGGATATCGGCATTACTAGTGTTTGCGATAAATAATGTGACAGTACCATCCTGCACTGTGTGCCAGGAGGGTTCAACAAATGTACCATTCACTTTACATGTTTCACTTTCCGCAATCACATCCGACAACTCAGGCACTTCCTGAACCTTAACTCTTATTCTGGTGAGAGAATGAGGGTGTAGCACAGTGTCAGTAGCCGTGGAACCACTGACTTCAGAGATGGAAGCTGCCAGGCGAGCGAGACAACGAGAATCCGTTAGGGCGTCCCCTTCCAGAAAGTCCCGATACTCATTCTCCTTAACAACTGCACAACTACTATGCTTCAATCGAGTGCCTGTTTTCTCGGGTATGCTACCACGACAATGATCTGACAAACCTACGCTAGCAAGGCGGGTGTCAACAAAATTAACGTAATTTGATTGAAGGTTGAACTCATGGCCCTGTCGATACATGCTACACAAGGGTATGACATGGTCTTTGATACTTATGTTCCAACGATGGGGAAACAATGCAATATTTTCATCAATCATGGTGTACAGACCTAAGAGATTGTCGCCAGGAAAATGAATAATGTCAACAACTAAACATGTTATAGACAATGTGACATCATTGAACTTGAGTGGGAGGTCAATTTCACCCTGAACTTTTACATTATTTCCTGAAATACCACTTAGAAAAGGTATGTGTGACTGTTTTAAAATAGTAGGGTGCCTACTTTCAATGTCTCTAAGAGCTGAGGGCTTGACAATATTAATTTTTGCACCTGAGTCAAGAAAAACTTTTAAAACTCTACCATGTACAATGGCTGAGACAAGGGGACCATCACTTGAGACTGGACAAGTTACTACTTTTGACTTATGTTGTCTGGGATATCTGCGTCTTGTTTGTGTCAAATTTACTGTGGACCTGTCAACATCTACAACTGGTCTAGAGTCAGTGTCCTCCTCTGTCAAGTGTCCAAATCTATTTTGGGTAGCTACTGAATACACAGGGAGGGCACTAGGATTGGCTAGCTTGAATTGGTTAGCGGATGGCCTTGGGGGTTTCCCGACGACATGAAGTGAACATTCTGAGCTCCAGCATTCTGTGACTGAGCATTATAATTTGAAGTTGCATTATAGCTGGGCTGGGAGTTGTAATTACGAGAGTTCTGATAATGTCTTGGACGCTGTGAGCCTCGCCAAGACTGACCATGGGAGTTACGAGGTGGAGATGTCCTTTGCCTAGCTCTACAATCCGCAGTGTGGTGACCAACTTGTTTATGGTATTTGCAATATGGTAGCCTAGAATGATTAGATTGACGCGGGGACCGAGAGAATTGTCTAGGAGGTGATGATCTAGGGGCGGACCAACAGTCCCTTGCAAGGTGGTTACTCTTACCACAATGCCAACATGAGGGAGTGGATGGTTGTGGACTATGGCGTTTCGGCAATTTATGAGGCGGCGAATTTGACTGGGGGCTACGAGCATGGGTACGCTTCTGCGACCAAGAGTTTTGAGAATTTGTGGGAGGATGCTGAGAGCTTGTAACTACATTTACAGCATCAGAGGGTGGCAACAGTTGAGCACTTCGGGGAGCTAGTTTATCTGCGGCATTGTTAATAGCCTCAAACACTTCACCAATTTGCAGGCGATGAGTCACAATAACGTGGCTGAAGTACTTCACCAATTTCATGTTTAACACCAAAATTTTGTTGCTCAACGATTGGTTTAGTATGCTCGGGGGCAAAATGCATTAAAGTACCAAATGCTATCATTTTGGCCATAGCCTCAGGGGACAGATTATTGTCTTTATCTAACCAAGTCGAATTATTCATAGCAGAAACTATGGCATACAGATACTGATCGAGACTGCTAGTAAATGCATTAAAAGACTCACCAGGCTTAATGGTGGCATTGGCAATTTTCTTGACTAACCTATATGGGTCAAGGTCTCCTTTATTAACAAAGCGACGGCGAAAGAAATCCTTAAAATCAGACCATGACTGGAGGCTAACAATGGCTTTCTCGTCAACAACAAAACGTGCATCACCTTTGGTTGTGTCCACAGCTGACCGTGCAATTGCTAAGTATTCGGCATCAGTAGGCTTAGAAAAACGTGCATCAGTTTTTGCTTCAACCTTACTAAACCATGATTCTAATAAGCGTGATTCTCCAGCAAAAAGAGGAATCGCCATTTCCTGAGCTGATCTCTGGCCATTGGGACGAGCAACTGTTCCCGTTGATTCTGAAGAGGTTTCAACAGTGGTAGGCATTGTCACAGCCGTGGAAGTAATATTTGAACGCAGATTTTATAATTAAGCACCTGGCATCAGAAATAGTATACACAAAAATAAACACTCAAAAAAATATCAACTTGGCTAAAGTAAAAAAAAATGGCAGAAATAAAAATTATTAAATTGGGCTAGGCAAGAAAATAATTAAGAACAAGCAATTGTAACCTAAATTTAACAATCTTTCATTAAAAAAATGACTGGAATTAGATGTATGTAAATTAATTAAACCAGACTAAGCACAGCAATTGAGAATAAAAACTATGAAATGGAATTGCAAAATTTCATTAAAAAGATTCAACACAACAAGTGGCAATGCAAGAAATATGTATGTAGCACATAAACTGGACACAGGAATGTATATAACTGCTATGGTAAAAATTATAATATGCAATGTTGAAGGAATAAATTTCAATTTTAAGCCTGGAGGAATTAAAAAAAATTATATTGCACAAATCCTTAACTGTTACTAAAATAAGGATTTCTTACTTCACTGGAATTTGAATTTACCAATAACACTCTAGGAGAACAATTAAAATTCAATGAAATTACTGTAAGAAGCAGGAATGTTGAAATCACACAAGGAAATTGTGGGGAGTTGAGTACTGAGGCGGCTCCAATATTTAACAAGTCACTGATTGGTTAATTCACAGGATATTATGGATAGTATTATGTAAGTCACGTTTTAGAACTTGGCACATTGTTCTCAACTAACAATTACTTATCTCAGGGTTGCAATTCATGAGAATCACCAGTAGCCAAAATTGGAGGAACGTCGTGAAGACCTGAAGGGGCACATGTGAGGTTTGTTTACAAACTGGTGCGACGGCAGCACTCCTGGTGGCGGTGGCGCGCGACTCAGGGACCCCACACTGTTGACGCTGGAAGCGCGAAGATAAATTCGGAGACGACGATATTGAGAACGCAATTTTCTAGGAGAAGTTCACACAAAACGATGTAGCAGGGGCTGGTGGCGAGGTGTGAGCTTGAGAGGGAGGCGAGGTGTGTGAGCTTGGGGAGGCGACACTAGTCAAACAATTGCAGTCCACCAAATATTCTCAAGGAACAATACAGCACATACGATGATCAGTTGATAGTTGCGACGATGATTGACTACGATTGCAGTAGCTTGAACACTCACAAAGCTTAGATGCTGTCAGCTTGGGTGATGGTGGTGATGCAGGTTCCCACGTGGTGGCGCGAGATTCAAAAATGGCTGGCGCGGAAGCTTCCTTCCTCCTCACTGATGAATGAGCGTTCTCACAGGAAAATATTGACCCTTACTTCTGAAACGTTGGCCTGGAGTAGTGGTTGATGGCAGGACCCCGGTCTGGCACAATATTTGATGCGTGGGTGGCAGGATGGCGGCTTGTGGAGGCGGCTGATGGCGGTGGTGGCGGCGGTACTATGAAACACACGGCGATGCTGGGTACTTGAATTTTAGTTTCCAAAAAAAAAATTCTGGGTCCCACTGCTGCTACCAGTATTCGTTTGCCTTGTTCGGGTAGAATGTAGACACAGTAGTCGCTTCTGTATATATTTATTGACCGAGACAGCAAGGTATATATCTGCCTAGCCGAGGTCCTTCTACTCTGGGTCTGTGAGGATAACTGAGGCTGCTGGGAGCATGGCTTGATGCTCCTCTGTCTGGCATGACGTCAGAGGCCTACTTGCCTGTGATTGGTTACATTTCAACTGACATAGAATTTGAGTATAACATGCACCTGTGGTAAGTAATGCACATCTGTTGTGGATAATAGACACCTGTAGTCGGTAATGAACACCTGTGGTAAATAATGTACAGCTGTGGTAGGTAATATATACCTGTAGTAGGTAATGTACAGCTGTTGAGAGTAATGTACACATGTGGTGGGTAATGAACACCTGTAGTGGGTAATGTACACCTGTGGTGGGTAATGAACACCTGTAGTGGGTAATGTATGCCTGAAGTGGGAAATGCACACCTGTAGTGGGTAATGCACACCTTTAGTGGATAATGTACACCTGTAGTGGGTAATGTACACCTGTGGTGGGTAATGAGCACCTGTAGTGGGTAATGTACACCTATGGTGGGTAATGTTTACCTTTGGTGAGTAATGTACACCTGTGGTGGGTAATGCACACCTGTAGTGGGTAATGTACGCCTGAAGTGGGAAATGCACACCTGTAGTGGGTAATGCACACCTTTAGTGGATAATGTAAACCTGTAGTGGGTAATGTACACCTGTGATGTGTAATGAACACCTGTTATGGGTAGTGTACTCCTGAGGTGGGTAATGGACACCTGTGATGGATAATGTACACCTGTGGTGGGTAATGAACATCTGTGATTGGTAGTGTACACCAGTAGTGGATAGTGTACACCTGTAATGGGTAAGGTACACCTTTGATTGGTATTAATCACCTGTTGTGGGTAGTGAACACCCAACCCGTTCTCGCAAATTCGTAAAGTCAATATTGACTTATTAACTACGTGCATAGGTGATATACTAAACATAATAGATACCCTTAAAAAGATTCATAGAAAACACCGACCTTACCTAACCTTGTTAGTATCTTAAGATAAGCATCTTATTGCTTCGTAATTACAATTATTACTTAACCTATACCTATTATAGGTTAGGTAATAATTGTAATTACGAAGCAATAAGATGCTTATCTTAACATACTAAGTAGGTTAGGTAAGGTCGGTGTTTTCTATGAATCTTTTTAAGGGTATCTATTATGTTAAGTATGTCACCTATGCACATATTTAATAAGTCAATATTGACTTATTAAATTTGCGAGAACGGGTTGGAACACCAGTGGTGGGTAGTGTATACCTGTGATGGGTAATGCACATTTGTGATTGGTAGTGTACACCTGTGATGGGTAGTGTACACCTGTGATGGGTAGTGTACACCTGTGGTGGGAAATATTAACTGTGGTGGGAAATGTACACCTGTGATAGGTAGTGTACATCTTTGATAGGTAGTCTACACTTGTAGTGGATAATGTACATCTGTGGTAGGTAATTCACATCTGTAGTAGGTAATGTACATCTGTAGTATGTAATGTACACCTGTGGTGGGTAATCTACACCTGTAGTGGATAATGTACACTTATTGTGGGTAATTCACACCTGTAGTGGGTAATGCGCACCTGTAGTGGGTAATGTAAACCTGTAGTGGGTAATGTAAACCTGTAGTGGGTAATGCACACCTGTAGTGGGTAATGTACACCTATGGTGGGTAATGCACACCTGTAGTGGGTAATGCACACCTGTAGTGGGTAATGTACACCTGTGATGGGTAATGTACACCTGTGGTGTGTAGTGTACACCTGTGAAGGGTAATGTACACCTGTGATGGGTAATGTACACCTGTGATGGGTAATGTGCACCTTTGATGGATAATGTACACCTGTGGTGGGTAATGTACAACTGTGGTGGTTAATGTTCCCCTATGGTGGGTAATGTACACCTGTGGTGGGTAATGTACTCCTGTGGTGGGTAACGTACCCCTATGGTGGGTAATGTACCCCTGTGGTGGGTAACGTACCCCCTATGGTGGGTAATGTACACCTTTGATCGTTAATGTACACCTGTGATGGGTAATATACACCTGTGATGGTTAATATACACCTGTGGTGGGTAATATTCACCTATTGTGGGTAATGAACACCTGTGAGGCTTAATGTACACCTCTGATGGGTAATGTACACGTGTGATGGGTAGTGTACACCTGTGATGGGTAATGTACACCTGTGATGGATAATGTACACCTATGGTGGGTAATGTACACCTGTGGTGGGTAATGTACACCTGTGGTGAATAATGTACACCTTTGTATGGGTAGTTAACACCTGCTTTTAATTATTATTATTATTTTCTACCACAGACGTGGCCACACATTTACAATACTAACCAACATATAAACATTTTCTTCTGTCCTCCATGGACAGGGTTAGAGATGTGTTAAACACATACAGTTCAGGGGTTTATTGAACACTCAACCACAGAAGGTGATTCGGTGCTTTTAAAATTCTAAGCTAACCTACATACGTAAATACATAGATACACAGATTTACGTATGCCCTACATAAAGTGTTCGATGTGTCTTTTACATAGTGTCATTAATGTGCATTTAACAAGGTGAAATGTAATTCTGATCAGCTTCCATATATACTTTATACACATATTCGTTGACACACATATATACGTACATATACATATATACATGCATATATACACACACACATGTATTCACATACATTTGTCTCTTTTACTCTGACAGGGTGAGATAGCTGATAGAGAAACTAGTTTGCAATTAAGCACTTAATCACTGAAGATGATTAAGGTGCTTTTACATCTCAGGTTATATAGTTACATCACATACATACATTGTATAATTGATACATTACATGGTTAATCATTGGGTACAAGTCCAATATATCAAGTGTTCCAGTACTCATATAGTAACTACACAGTTCAGCATACCTTAACCCAGGAGGGCGAAAGTCAGTCAAAATGGGACATTCTACAATATAATGTTCAAGAGAGTGCATGTTTTCTCTTTCACAAAGTTGACACATTGTGTACTCGACATTTGGGTTTTGAGAAAACTGCCAGATACATCAATATCCCAGGCGTATTCTGGCCACTATAACATCACATTGCCGGGTTCTTGTTCTATTTGTCCCATATGTGAATGTCTCCTCACGATATCTATCATAATATTTAATGCTACGACTTTCAGGTCTTTGTGAATTTGTTAGGTCGGTGAGATCTTCATTAGATATTTGTTTAAGTATTCTCTTTGTCACTGCTAATGAAACACCCATATCAATTTCTGCCACTGGTTTTCTGCAGGCTGTCTTTGCAAGCATATCAACAGTGTCATGCCTTGAGATGCCAACATGTGATGGTATCCATAGGAATTTAATTTCAAATCTTTTTTCTTTAGCAGCTGAAACATTCATTCGAATATCACTGACTATTTTCTGGGAGTCACTACTATGTGCGTTCAGTGTCAGGAGTGCACTCTGCGAGTCACAGTATATAAATCCACTGCCTTTGTCTTTTAAAAATTCAGTGGCAAGGTATATCCCTTGCTAGCTAAAGTACACATATAATGGGTAGTGTACACCTGTGGTAAATAATGTACATGTCTTAGTGGGTAATGTACTCCTTTGGTTGGTAGTGCACACCTGTGATGGGTAATGAACACCTGTGATGGGTAATTAAAACCTTTTATGGGTAGTGTACTTCTGTGGTGGGTAATGTACACCTGTGGTGGGCAATGTACACCTGTGTAGGGTAATGTACACCTGTGGTGGTTAATGTACTCCTGTGGTGGGTAATGTACACCAGTGATGGGTAATGTACAGCTGTGATGAGTAGTGCACTCCTATGGTGGGTAATGTACACCTGTGGTGGGTAATGCACACCTGTGATGGGTAGTTTACACCTGTGATAGGCAGTGTACTCCTGTGGTGGGTAATGTACACCTGTGGTGGGTAATGCACGCCTGTGGTGAGTAATGTACATCTGTGAAGAGAAGTGTACACCTGTGATGGGTAATGTACACCTCTGATAGGTAATATTCACTTGTAGTAGGTAATGTACATCTGTGAAGAGTAGTGTACACCTGTGATGGGTAATGTACACCTCTGATAGGTAATATTCACTTGTAGTAGGTAATGTACACCTGTGATGGGTAATGTACACCTGTGATGGGTAATGTTCACCTGTGCTGGGTAATGTACACCTGTGATGGGTAGTGTACATCTGTGGTGGGTAGTGTACACCTTTGATGGGCAATGTACACCTGTGATGGGGAATGTACACCTGTGGTGTGTAGTGTACACCTGTGATGGGGAATGTACACCTGTAATGGCAATGTACACCTGTGGTGGGTAATGTACACCTGTGATGGGTAATGTGCACCTGTGGTGTGTAGTGTACTCCTGTGATGGGTAATGTACACCTGTGATGGGTAATGTACACCTGTGATGGGTAATGTACACTGTTACGACCCTGGGTTCTCCAGTGGAAACCAAAGGTCAAAATTGAGCTATTAAACTTTCTGGTAGTACAGTTGAGTGCATCACGAGCGACAATTGGTTGTATCTTCCCTGCCAGACGTAAGACTATTCTTGTTTCTCAAAGAGCATTTAAAGACTGAGCTGGGGGGTTGATTATTAAATAATAACATAGGCACCAACTTTGCTTACTAATACTTTCTAATCATTTGTAAAGAAACAATACGTTGCATAGGGGAAGATCTTTAATGTGCTTAGCTGCAAGATCAATTAGGCTCCTTCCGGCACCACGACATTAGGGAGGCCTAGCTGGTCGCTATGAGCCTTCTTCTCTGGCTGGTGTTCGTGGGGACAAGACCTACTCTGTGGCTGCACCCCTACTCTCCTCCCTCCTCCTCTTACTTATTTCCCTTACCTTAAGTTCCTGTACCATTAAGTTAAGTGCTGTATGGCGTTGTAAGTGTACCTACTCTGGTAGTAAATATTGGTGAGACCTGGGGGTAGTATTTGCCAGTGTTTTGGGTATCCCTAAGTGTTGTGTTTTGGTATTAGGGTACCACGTGGTGTCTCTACCCTAAGCTGCATCCAGTTTCAGTGCTTATCCAGTAGTACTTTACCCTAGCTTGTTCTTAGTGTAAACCTTGTATCCTGCCTAAGTGGACCAAGGCTTTTTAACGTAAGGTAGTGTGGTAAAGTTATTATTATTATTGTTATTGGTGTGAGTGTATATGGGGGGTTGTTAAGGGGTAAATAAATAAGTACATGAATTATAGGAGTATCCCTTCTTCCTGTGTGGGAGTGCATTGATCAACCCTTAGACTGACATATATGGTCTAGTAGCAAGGTATTATTACTGTGGATAGTTTATTTTGGGGGCCGGGCCTTTTAGCTCTCCCATATTTGATACTCTGTCTTCTAACTACCCTTACCCCTTAATAGTACCAGTCCCCCATAGAAACCCACCACAATATTATATTATAACAAGTAGTTGGCCAGTCCGGGAGGAACATTATAAGTGTAAAAAATTAGATTCTTGAGTGCCAAAACTAAAATTTTTTGTTTTCCGCAGAACGGTTGTGTGCTAGCCTAGGGTCCAGCTCTTCTAGCAAAGGACATTCTTGCACTGACTGGACACCCAGCTGGATCCCTTCACGATTAAGGTAAGTGTGGCCTTGTGTTAGGGGCCGTGCAAATTTTTGTTTTTTTCCAATTTTTATTTTTTAATTTTTTCTTTGGCTGGGAGCTAAAATTATTAGTGATGTCATCTGAAATGCAGAGACTGGCAAGGGAGCCTTCAGCAGTAGAGATAAAGAAACTTACCAAGTCTAATTTAGTATTGTTAGGCAAGGAATTTGGCCTAGAATTAAATGACGCGGATAAAAAGTGGACTTTGGTGAATGAAATATTACAACATTGTATTGATGAAGAACTATTGGCAAGTGATACACCTTTATGCCAGCCTAGCCAAGCAGAAAGTGCAACTCATAGGGATAGAGAATTAGCTCTAGAGTTAGCAAAAATAAAATTAGAGGAGCAAAGACTCAAAACCGAGGAGGCTAGAATTAGAGCGAATGCCACTGGACCTCCACCTGCCGGGGATTCAAACCCCAGGCATTATGAGAAAAAGCATAATTTGCCTGAATTTTCCGAGTCAGACCCTGAAAGGTTTTTCAACCATTTTCAGAGATTGGCCATGTCCATGAACTGGCCAAAGGAAGAGTGGGTGAAAATCCTACAGGGAAGACTTAGGGGTAAAGCACAAGATATTTTTATAAACATGCCTGACGACGAGTGTTTTGAATATGATAAAGTCAGGGAATGTATTTTGCGGGCATATGAAATTACTCCTGAAGCTCACCGCCAAGTTTATCGCAACCTAAGGCCTACTCACAACCAACTGCTCACTAAATTTGTTAATGATCAAATTCGATTGTTTGATAGATGGATTCGCTCGGCGAAAGCCGAAACATACGAGGCTCTCAGGAACTTAGTTTTAATGGAGCATTTTATAGATATTATGCCAGAGAATGTTTCACATTACATTAGAGGAAGGGTAGAGGTAAATTCTAAAATAGGGGATTTGGCCAAGTTGGCAGAAAACTACCAATTGGCGGGCAAAAGGCCCAATAAAAATAATTATACCCCACAGAGTAGCAAAACTTATACCCACAGCCAGTCCAGACCAGCTCATTCTAACCCTTTAACTAATGCACCTTCTGTTTCAGACATAACTAACCCTGTTAAAGTGTCTAGCCCCACGGCACCTAAGGGTGAACCGAAGGGTAATTCTGTTAGTAATGTCTCTTCTCCCCGACGTTTTTGTGGTCACTGTAATCGTCCAAACCACACTATTAGCCGTTGTTGGCAACTGTACCCGGAAAAAAGACCCAATGCTCTAGTTGTGACACAGGGCTTGAGGCCTTCGGAAGGGTTAGGGAGTAAGACCTCCAACCCACAGTGGTTGGACTTGCTTACCCCATTCTTATCGAAAGGGAGACTACTTTTTGTCTGAGGGTTCTTCCTGGAAGGAGGTGGTGATCTTCCGAGACACCGGTGCCATCCAGACTTTAATTTTAGAGAGTGCGTTGCAAGGTGCCAACACTCTCGACACTGGAGAGGTGGTACTGGTCGAGGGTGTCACTAGTGATACTCGAGCAGTACCCCTCCATAAGGTTACCCTGGAATCTGATTTCCACAAGGGTGTTTGTACAGTCGGAGTCACTTCATACCTACCTTTCCCTAATGTTGATGTAATAGTTGGTAATGATTTAGCAGGGGATAAGGTAGGGGACTCCAGACTGCCTATTAAGTTGCCTACCCGTAAGGTTTGCCTGGATCCACCCGCCGCAGAGGATAATGTTGTGTACCCTGCGTGCGCGGTGACCAGGTCTATGGCACTTAACTGTAAGGGAAGCCCTGTGCTTGCCAAGGTGGTAAATCCCAAGGACACGAGGAGCTTTCCGAGTGGTGAAAACCAAGTGGACCTCGCGGACACATTCATGGCCCGACTTGATGACGTGGCCGAGGACATTGTGGAGAGCCTACCACCGCCATCTACCGAGAGTAGTGGGGAGGTGGAGGAGAACACTGTTGAGCCTCGGCCAATAGCATCTGACCAAGGCCTAGATGCCTCCTTGAGTGAGTTACAGAAAGCTGACCCCACTCTTGCAGATTGTCATGAGACAGCTGTCTCTATGGAAGAAATTGTAGACGCAGCAACTGGGTACTACTACAATGATCGAATTTTGATGAGAAAATGGAGACCACAGAGTGCTCCCTTGTCAAATGAGTGGGAGGTAGTCCACCAGGTTATGTTGCCGACCTGCTATAGAGAAAGAGTTTTGGCAGCTGCTCATGATGATCCTATGGGGGGACATCAAGGTATAAATATTACGTATCACAAAATTTTAAAGTATTTTTTCTGGCCAAAGCTGAAAAGCGATGTGGCAAAATTTTGTAATGCATGTATTGTTTGTCAACTGGTTGGGAAACCAAACCAGACTCCACCTAAAGCTCCTCTAAGGCCTATTGTCGTGCCAGAGGAACCATTTTCTCATGTGGTTATGGACTGTGTTGGACCATTACCTAGAACTAAGTCTGGTAATATTTACCTAATCACGATGATGTGTATCACTACTCGTTACCCAGAGGCTTTTGCTGTAAGGAACATCCGAGCAAAAACTGTTGTTGCTCGTATGTTGCAATTTTTTTCCACTTTTGGACTGCCTTGGGTCGTGCAAACTGACAATGGTACTAATTTTAAGTCTGATATTTTTGAGCAATTTTGTAAGGAACATGGAATAACTCATAAGGTTTCCAGCCCATACCATCCACAGAGTCAGGGGGTAATTGAATGTTTCTATCTAACTCTGAAGCAGATGTTGAAGACATCGTGCGAGAGTTCCCACACCTTCTGGGATGAGAATTTACCGTATGTTTTGTTTGCGGCTAGAGAGGGATTACAAAGTTCACTGGGTTGTTCTCCTTTTGAGGTAGTCTTTGGCCATAAAGTTCGTGGACCCTTGCAAATGTTACAGGAGAATCTGTTTGGGAACGTAACGTTAACCGAAGGTTCGGCTTTCTTTGCGCAACACCACCAGAGACTCAAGGACTGCAAGGCGGCTGCATTAAAGTATCTTGGCAAGGCCCAAGAAAAGATGAAAGAACGTAACGATGCTAAATCTAAGTTACGGGTATTTCAGCCTGGCAACCCTGTCCTGGTATTAAAGCCTCGACTAGGGAACACTATGTCCCACAAGTACGAAGGCCCCTACATTGTGACAGAAAAGACTGGGGACCTCACGTACAGAGTGAGGCACTCTGACAAGCGTAACCAGGTAATGCTCATACATGTAAATCGGATGAAGAAGTTCCAGGGCCCCAGGCCCATTTCACTAACCAATGTTTCCATTTCCAGTGAGAGAGGGGATGATTGTTCTGGGGACCCAACTAATCTCATTTTCAATAATTCTAGTTCTGTGAATGCTGTGGAGGAGGGACTGTCCCATTTGCAGATGGCCCAACGTGAAGAGGTGCAGTCGTTGGTTGATGAATTCTCCAGTCTGTTCGGGGAGGTCCCGACCCAGACTGATGCCATTTGCCATGATGTTGAGTTGACGGACTACACTCCCATTCGCCTTCAACCCTATCGGATGAGTCCAGAAAAGAAGGCCATTGTACGGAAGGAGGTCGACTTCTTGCTCCAGCACGGCCTCATCCGGCCGAGCCAGGGCTCTTGATGCTCGCCCTGCCTTTTGGTCCCCAAACCAGACGGCTCCTGGCGATTATGCACTGACTATCGGCAGCTCAACAAGGTGACCATTGTGGATGCCTATCCGCTGCCCCTCCTCGAGGACTGCATCGACGAGTTGGGAAAGGCCAAGTACGTTTCGAAATTCGACCTCTCGAGGGGGTATTATCAAATCCCACTCACTGAACGTGCTAAACAACTAACTGCGTTCGTGACACCCGAGGGTGTTTTTGAGTATCAAGTGTTACCATTCGGCTTGCGTAATGCCCCTGCCACGTTCCAGAGACTCATGAACTCTCTGCTCGCTAAGGTGCCAAATTGTCGGGCGTATTTAGATGATATCGTGCTTTTTGACAGTAATTTGGGTGACCACATAGCTAGGTTACGCCAGTTGTTTGCAATCTTGAAAAAGGCAAATCTTACCTTAAATGCTAAAAAGTGTCATTTTGGCCAAGGCACAGTGACGTACCTCGGTTATGAAGTAGGCCAAGGAAAAGTGTTACCTCGGCAAGATAAAATCAGTGCCATTCTGGAGTATCCAGTACTAAAGTCTAAAAAGGACGTTCAAAGATTTATCGGTATGTGTGCGTACTATCGACGTTTTTGTCAGAACTTTTCCAGTGTTGCCACTCCTCTCACAGACTTGTTGCTGAAAGCCGTTAAATTTAAGTGGTCATCAGACTGTGCAGAGGCATTTAAAAATTTGAAATTGATCTTAGCTTCCGCCCCAGTGCTTGCTAGTCCAAGGTTCGACCGACCGTTTAAAATTCATGTGGACGCGTCTGACTCGGGTGCTGGTGCAGTGTTGTTGCAAACTGGGGATGATCAAGTGGAACACCCAGTATATTATTACTCTGTGAAATTCGACAAGGCGCAACGCAATTATTCAGTGGTAGAAAAAGAGGCGTTGGCGCTAGTGTTAACATGTAAAAAGTTCGAAGTTTACCTCATAGGTAATATAGTGGAAGTGTACACGGACCATAACCCACTAGTCTTCCTGACTCAGATGAAGGGTAAGAATAAACGCATCCTCAGGTGGGCGTTGTACCTACAGGACTTCAATCTTTCCATTACCCACCTACCGGGCAGACTCAACGTGATGGCCGACGCTTTGTCCAGGTTGCCGGAATAACATTCATCTAGGCCACAGGAAGCCATTTACCAACGGTCATGCTTTAGTTATTTTTTTTTAGGTTCTCCTGTGACATTAAATATTCCGTGTCCAATTTATTTACTTCCCTGTTCTTTTATTTTTTTGTGTATGTTTTTTTTTTCTCTTTCAGAGAACTCCTTTGTATTTGTCTTGCAGAGAAATTGTTGTTTTTGATTGATTTTTTGTTTTTGTCATATGTTTTTTCTTTTTATTCTCTGTATACTCTTACCAAAAAAATATGACTACTATTCTAGTAGTCACATTTTTTTTTTCTCTGAAGGGGGGAGGAGTGTTATGACCCTAGGTTCTCCAGTGGAAACCAGAGGTCAAAATTGAGCTATTAAACTTTCTGGTAGTACAGTTGAGTGCATCACGAGCGACAATTGTTTGTATCTTCCCTGCCAGACGTAAGACTATTCTTGTTTCTCAAAGAGCATTTAAAGACTGAGCTGGGGGGTTGATTATTAAATAATAACATAGGCACCAACTTTGCTTACTAATACTTTCTAATCATTTGTAAAGTAACAATACGTTGCATAGGGGAAGATCTTTAATGTGCTTAGCTGCACGATCAATTAGGCTCCTTCCGGCACCACGACATGAGGGAGGCCTAGCTGGTCGCTATGAGCCTTCTTCTCTGGCTGGTGTTCGTGGGGACGAGACCTACTCTCTGGCTGCACCCCTACTCTCCTCCCTCCTCCTCTTACTTATTTCCCTTACCTTAAGTTCCTGTACCATTAAGTTAAGTGCTGTATGGCGTTGTAAGTGTACCTACTCTGATAGTAAATATTGGTGAGACCTGGGGGTAGTATTTGCCAGTGTTTTGGGTACCCTAAGTGTTGTGTTTTGGTATTAGGGTACCACGTGGTGTCTCTACCCTAAGCTGCATCCAGCTTCAGTGCTTATCCAGTAGTACTTTACCCTAGCTTGTTCTTAGTGTAAACCTTGTATCCTGCCTAAGTGGACCAAGGCTTTTTAACGTAAGGTAGTGTGGTAAAGTTATTATTATTATTGTTATTGGTGTGAGTGTATATGGGGGGTTGTTAAGGGGTAAATAAATAAGTACATGAATTATAGGAGTATCCCTTCTTCCTGTGTGGGAGTGCATTGATCAACCCTTAGACTGACATATATGGTCTAGTAGCAAGGTATTATTACTGTGGATAGTTTATTTTGGGGGCCGGGCCTTTTAGCTCTCCCATATTTGATACTCTGTCTTCTAACTACCCTTACCCCTTAATAGTACCAGTCCCCCATAGAAACCCACCACACATTATTTATAACATACACCTTTGATGGGTAATGTACACCTCTGGTGGGTAATGTACACCTGTGGTGGGTAATGTACCCCTATGGTTGGTAATGTACACCTGTGGTGGGTAATGTACCCCTGTGGTGGGTAACGTACCCCTATGGTGGGTAATGTACACCTTTGATGGTTAATGTACACCTGTGATGGGTAATATACACCTGTGGTGGGTAATATCCACCTATTGTGGGTAATGAACACCTGTGATGCGTAATGTACACCTATGATGGGTAATGTACACCTGTAATGGGTAATGTACACTTGTGGTGGGTGATGTACACATGTGATTTGTAATGTACACGTGTGATGGGTAGTGTACACCTGTGGTGGGTAATGTACACCTGTGGTTGGTAATGTACACCTGTGATGGATAATGTACACCTATGGTGGGTAATGTACACCTGTGGTGGTTAATGTGCACCTGTGGTGGATAATGTGCACCTGAGATAGGTAGTGTACACCTGTGATGGGTAGTGTACACCTGTGGTGGGTAGTGTACACCTGTGGTGGGTAGTGTACACCTGCGGTGGGTGGTGTACACCTGTGATGGGTAGTGTACCCCTGTGGTGGGTAGTGTACACCTGTGGTGGGTAGTGTACACCTGCGGTGGGTGGTGTACACCTGTGATGGGTAGTGTACATCTGTGGTGGGTAGTGTACACCTGTGGTGGGTAGTGTACACTTGCGGTGGGTGGTGTACACCTGTGAAGGGTAGTGTACATCTGTGGTGGGTAGTGTACACCTGTGGTGGGTAGTGTACAGCTGTGGTGGGTAGTGTACACCTGTGGTAGGTAGTGTACACATGCGGTGGGTGGTGTACACCAGTGATGGGTAGTGTACACCTGTGGTGGGTAGTGTACACCTGTGGTGGGTAGTGTACACCTGTGGTGGGTAGTGTACACCTGTGATAGTTAATTTACACCTGTGATGGGTAATGTACACCTGTGATGGGTAATGTACACCTGTGGTGGGCAGCGTACACTTGCGGTGGGTAGTGTACACTTGTGATGAGTAGTGTACACCTGTGGTGGGTAATATACACCTATTGTGGGTAATGTCCATCTGTGATGGGTAATGTACACCTGTGATGGGTAATGTACACCTGTGATGGGTAATGTACACCTGTGGTGGGCAGTGTACACTTGTGATGAGTAGTGTACACTTGTGATGAGTAGTGTACACCTGTGGTGGGTAATATACACCTATTGTGGGTAATGTCCATCTGTGATGGGTAATGTACACCTGTGATGGGTAAGGTACCCCTGTGATGGGTAATGTACACCTTTAATGGGTAATGTACACCTGTGATGGGATAATGTACACCTTTAACGGGTAATGTACACTTGTGGTGGGCAATGTACTCCTGTGATGGGTAGTTTACACCTGTGATGGATAATTTACACCGGTGCTAGCTAAAGTACACTTATGATGGGTAGTGTACACCTGTGGTAAATAATGTACATGTCTTAGTGGGTAATGTACTCCTGTGGTTGGTAATGCACACCTGTGATGGGTAATGTACACCCGTGATGGGTAATTAACACCTGTTATGGGTAGTGTACTCGTGCGGTGGGTAATGTACAAATGTGGTGGACAATGTACACCTGTGTAGGGTAATGTACACCTGTGGTGGTTAATGTACTCCTGTGGTGGGTAATGTACACCAGTGATGGGTAATGTACAACTGTGATGAGTAGTGTACTCCTATGGTGGGTAATGTACATCTGTGGTGGGTAATGTACACCTGTGATGGGTAATATGCACTTGTAGTAGGTAATGTACACCTTTGATGGGTAATGTACACCTGTGATGGGTAATATGCACTTGTAGTAGGTAATGTACACCTTTGATGGGTAATGTACACCTGTGATGGGTAATGTACACCTGTGATGGGTAATGTACACTTGTGATGGGTAATATTCACTTGTAGTAGGTAATGTACACCTGTGATGGGTTATGTACACTTGTGGTGGGTAATGTACACCTGTGGTGGGTAATGTACACTATTAGGCAGTTGACAGTGGTAAGGTTAGTGATGTTATGTTCCTTGACTTTAGTAAAGCTTTTGACTCTACTACATGAAAGACTGATTAAAAAGTTAGAAGCTCACGGTATTGCGGGTTACTATGTTAAGTTGGATTAGGGCATGACTTTTCTAAAGGAAGAGTAGGTATATAGAGAGTTAAGTCAGAGTGGGAAAATATCGTATGTGGAGTGCCTCAAGGCTCTGTACTGGGACGTCTAATATTCATAACATATATAAATGATTTAGATTCAGGTTTGAGCAGCAATATTTGCAAATTTGTTGATGATACAAAAATCTGGAGGAAAATAAATAAGATTGGCAGATGTTGTTTAATGCTGACCAATGTAAGGTGTTAAGCTCGGTAATGAGGATATAATTACTAGAAACGAGCGAGATGGTGTTGAGATTGCGATGACGGATTGCGAAAGGGATCTGGGAGTTGTGATTAGTAAGAATTTAAAACCAAAAAATCAATGTATTAATGTTCGTAATAAGGCAAATAGGACACTGAGATTTATTAATCGAAGCATTACTAATAAGACATCTGGTGTAGTTCTTCAGGTATATATTACTCTGGTTAGGCCCCATTTAGATAATGCAGTTCAGTTTTGGTCGCCGTACTATAGAATGGATATTAATTCACTGGAACGTGTCCAGCGTAGGATGGCAAATTTAATCCCGCAAACTAGAAACCTGTCATATGAAGAAAGACTGACAAAGCTTAAATTACATTCGCTGGAAAGGCCAAGAGTTATGGGGTGACAAAGGGGGATATTAATAGGGCATTACAAAGTATCAACACAAGACAAATCACGAAACTATGGGTAAAAATTGGATAAGTTTAGATTTACGTAAGACCTGGGTAAATACTGGTTCGGTAACAGGGTTGTTGATTTTTGGAGTCAATTATCGCGTAACGTGGTGGAAGTGGGGTCCCATGACCCCACTTCCAAGCGTGAGTTGGACATGTATTTGAGTGGGATTGGGTGGCTGTAAATAGGAGCTGCCTCGTATGGGCCAATAGGCCTTCTGCCTTTACCTGTATTTTTATGTTGTTATGTGACGGGTAATATATACCTGTGGTGGGTACTGAAAAGTTTTCTGTGTCTCTTATTTGTGTTTTGTAGATGAAAGTTTACTTTTTGAGTAAAAATTAATTAGCAACTTCTAATTACGCTAATGCTGCAATCTTAAGTTCGTATGATAACGAGTTTATACTTTATTAATACACAATTAAAGTATGTATATATGATTGTGTAATGTAAATTTTTACTTTCGAGGTTTCGCCCAGAAGATTAAACTATACTAACTAATTATTATCTGTTCTTAAATCAATCTTTTATGGTATTAATGCACAATGTCAACCATTAATATGTCCAAACTAAAGTACGAAAATAATCTGAGACATAAATATAAAACTATATTCTTGAAAATAATCTGAATCGATAATCGTAATCGAGAGTTTAGTGGAATCAGCATCGATATCTGAATCGTTAGAAATGTTAGCATCGTCTCATCATTAACAGTTAGGAAGAGGTTTGGTTAGGTTAGATGTTTAGGTTCTGTTCGCAATTATTTGAATATGAAACATGTGGGTGAAGCATTTACAAAATTACGATTCGAACAGAAAACTTTTGTGAAGCAGTGTTTGAGAAAAGTTCGAACGTCTTTAGTTGTGAGTTATTATATATCAGCCTAACCCCTCCAGACGAAGCTCCTTTCATCCAGCGGCCGATCCCAAACACGCATTCATAAATTTTAGCATGGTGTTCATCCAAAACAGGAATTTTCTCAAATATAAATTAATATTGTAATATATTAGCTTTCTGTGCCAATACTTCAGAGAATGCACCGGTTGTGCTTCGGAGACGCTTAGGGATACTAATGAGGGCAGTAGCACTCCAGGTTGCGTCTTCAAAAAATGTGGTGGTCAGCCTGTCCTCCACACAAAGACCCAAAAGGGATTCCATCTACCCGCCGAACCCCCTGTTTATTAATGAAAAACGGTTTACACATGACTCAACCGATTTCGTTCGAACACTTCCGGAACAAGTGCTTCCCTGAAGAATTTTGTTCGAACCACAATGCTGTAAATGCTTCACCCACGTACAAATAATCGCCAACAGAACCTAAACACCTAACCCTAACCTAACTTATGCCTATATATGCACAATATGCTAATATATTATAATATTAATTTATATTTTAGAAAATTTCCGTTTTGAATGAAGAGCATGTAAAAATTTATGAATGCGCCTGTGGGGTCGAGCACTGGGTGCATGGAATGGCCGTGAGTCGAGGACGGGTTGGTGGTGGTACCGTTGACTAATGCAGCCCGTCCTCCAAACAAAGATCCAAAAGTGATTCCATGCACCCGCCAAACCCCCTGTTTATGAATGAAAAGCGATTTACACACGACTCACAACTGCTGACGTTCGAACATATCCGGAACAAGTGCTTCACTGACGAATTTTGTTCGAACCACAACGCTGTAAATGCTTCACCCACGTACTACAAATACAAATAATCACCAACAGAACCTAAACACCTAACCTAACCTAACCTAACCTATGCCTATTTATACACAATATGCTAATATATTATAATATTAATTTATACTTGAGAAAATTCCCGTTTTGAATGAACAGCATGTTAAAATATATGAATGCGTCTGTGGGGTTGACCGCTGAATGTAATGGACTTGAGTCGAGGACGGGTTAGACTAATGCGTGTCTGGGAACATCCCGTGCGTAGGTTCGAACCCTCATCAAGGACCTTGTGGATTTGTTCATTTGATATAGGACACTATTGTGATTTCTGTGTGTACTGTGCATATTGAGGAATGGATTAGGCTAGGTTAGGTGTTTAGGTTCTGTTGGCGATTAGTATTTATACAACCTGTTCTCACACTCAGCTGTTTAGAGAAGCGCCCGTCCTCCCCAGACACATTCATAAATTTTAACATACAGTGGATTAAATTTGTTTTATTTGGTTTGTTCTCAAACATAAATTAATATCATTATACATAAAAATTCCATATATCGTTAGGAGTAGGTTAGGTTATAACAACTGTCTTCAGGCCAAGTCCATTCAATGCAGCGGTCGACCCCAAATATTCCTTCATCAATTTTAAAATGCTGTTCATTTAAAAAAGGAATTTTCTCAAATTATAAATAAATGTTGCTAAACATTAGCATTCTGTGCATATTTAGGCATTATTTAGGAGTTCTGGTTCTGGTTTGGGTTCTGATAGCAATTATTTATAATTGTAGTACGTGGATGAAGCATTTCCCAACCCATTCTCGACTAAGTCCATTATATCCAGCGGTCGACCCCACAGACGCTTTCATAAATTTTAACATGCTGTTCATTCGAAACAAGAATTTTTTCATATATAAATTAGTATTACAATATATTAGCATATTGTACCTAAATAGGCATAGGTTAGGTTAGGTTAGGTGTTTAGGTTCTGTTGGCAATTATTTGTATTTGTAGTACGTGGGTGAAGCATTTACAGCATTGTGGTTCGAACAAAATTCTTCAGTGAAGCACTTGTTCCAGAAGTGTTCGAACGTCAACAGTTGTGTGTCGTGTGTAATCTGCAGCCCGTCCTCCAAGGATCCAAAAGTGATTCCATGCACCCGCCAAACCCCCTGTTTATGAATGAAAAGCGGTTTACACACGACTCACAACTGCTTACGTTCGAACATATCCTGCTTATGTTAGAACATAGTGCTTCACTGAAGAATTTTGTTCGAACCACAACGCTGTAAATGCTTCACCCACGTACTACCCATACAAATTTTTTTCTTTTTATTTTTAAAACAGAGCAAGTACAGCGTATAGTAACCATATAAACAGGGAAGCACAGAATAACAAAGAACACAGAATAACAACAACACAGATAACAAGTAACACAGATCAACACAAAAGTGAAAACAAAGAATAACATAAAACACACAAGAACACACACACACACAAACAAAAGCAGCACTACCCAGACGGGGCGCGCCAAAAGCATCAGTAATTACAAAGCGCACAAGGAGCACAATAAACCAAGGGTAAATTATAAACAGGAATACACATACAAAGAAACACATACAAAATAACACAAAATAACACAAACGCAAAACACACGCACCATGCGCCACACCACACAACAGCAGACAACACACCATAACAAACATGTCAATAAACACAATAACAAACATGTAAATATAACACTGTAAATACAACATAGTAAGTAAATGCAGGAAAATAACAATGGAATACAACAAAGCAATACACAACACAGTACATAAAATAAAGGAAACAGAACACATTAGCATTACATAGTAAAATAACATGGTAAAAAATAAAGGAATCGGTATAGTACAAACCGACATTGGAACATATAACACAGTAAAATGACACAGATAACAGAACAAATTGTAAAAAAGCATAAACACACAAACAAACAACACATGCCACCCATACGGGGCGTGCCAACAGGAACCATAATGAAAAGCACATAACACAAGGCAGCAAGACAAAATGACAATGAACACAAGCATACAAAAAACACACAACAATGGAACACATACGAGACAAATACAGCCACCCAGCACACAAACCCGACCCCCACAGACAGAGGACGGCCAGCCACCAAGCAGAAAAAACACCCACGCACCGGACACATCAGGAGAGAGACAGACATGCCATGCAACACCACAACACACCCATACCCACCCACACACAAACAAAACCCTGCCACACAAGGAAACCAAGCAAACCCCAGTACGCACAAAACCCCAAAGACAAACAAACACAGATCCCCCAAACCCCCACCCACCAGAGGGAACCGAACCAAAGGAACACGCACAGACACACACACAACCACACCCACAGGAACCCACCACCTACACCAACGCAGCACCCCAGACATACTCGACCGTGAACCAAGCATCAAAAACCCTAGGAAAGGAGCGACGCAACCACCACATAGTATAAGACAGACGGCCTTTCAAAAGGACCAAAATCCTCCCCACCCCATACCCCTCCATTCTACCAACCCATATACAAAAAATATAGTCCGCTAACAACACCCCGAGCGTGTTACGCACCCGCCTGGAGCCCCGAGGGAACGAAAAAAATAAAAGCCGCAAAAGGTCGACCTGCACCCCTGGACCACAAAAGGCTGCAATGACATCCCGCAACCACCCAACCAAACCCTGAACCCGCGCACAAAAATAAAAGACGTGCAACTGAGTCTCACGTCTCCCACAATGAACACAACTATCAGAGGCGACCAAACCCAACATAAAGAGCCTCACATTCGTAGCCAAAGACTCATGCAAATATCGAAAAACCAACTCACGCGTCCGTGGCGCAATACACGGCCCAGTCAACGCCTCCCACACATTCCCCCAGTCGAAACAAGGGTACAAACCCTCGACCCTGGGAGGCACCCGAGAGGCAAGCGCCCCATACACCTCCCGACAACCAAAAGAGACAAACCCAGGAAATCGACAGAGCGCCCGAAGGATCAAAACCGCCCACGAATACACTGGAGGCGTATACATGGCCACCTCCCGGCAACGATCCAGATCAAGCAAAAAACTAAACCTCATAGAGCAGTAAAACAACCCCAAGGAGTTTAACCCACCCCCTAACACCAAACTCCTCCGAACCGACCCCCAAAACAAAGCCAACGCCTTCACATAGATATCAGGAATACCAATTCCACCTTCTGACACCTTAAGACATAACGTAGATCGACGAACAGGATGATACCGGCCACACCACACATAATGATACACCAAACCCTCCAGAGCGCGAGCCTTCCGCCGATCCAACGGAAAACACTGCGCAACAAACCAGACCCACGACAAAACCTTACAAGACCGCTGGTAAATGGTCAGGGCCCGTTGCGACAACATCCCCACAGCTACGCCCACCCCCCCGCAAAACTGCCTCCCAATTAAACTCCAAAGACTGCACATACGACCTGAACCACGTAATCCCCAGAACCCGAATGGACTGAACCACCGGAAACCACGAACCAGACCACACCAAACGAGAGGCACAACCCCCCAACCCCAGAAGACAAGACTTTCCACGATTAACCAAAGCCCCTGTAGCCGACTCAAATTGAAGCACCAAATCCTGAACAGCAGGCACAGAACCCTCAGAGGCAACAAACAAGACTGTGTGGTCCGCATAACCACAAATCTTGAGGGACAAGCCATTCGGCAAACACGGTGAGACAACTGAACGACAAGCACGCACTGCGCGAACAAAGGGCTCCTGAAACAGAATATATAGAAGCATCGACAGAGGACACCCCTGTCGAACCGAACGCCGAATAGCGAAGGGAGCACTAAGGAACCCATTGACACACACCCTACTACTACAACCAGCATACAACATCCGTATCCAGCCCACAAACTGGGGCGGGAAACCAAACCTCTCCAGGACCCGCAAAACAAACCCAATTGGCACGCGATCAAAAGCCTTGGACCAATCCAGGCTTATCATGGCCGCGGGAACACCAGACTCCTCCACATAGAGGAGCAAATCCCGAAAAAGGGAATTGCATTGCACCAACGACCTACCCGGAACGCCACAAAACTGACCCCAAGAGATCACCGACCCCACAACTGAGCGCAAACGTCCAGCCAACAACTTGGAAATAATCTTGTAATCCACATTTAGCAACGTAATAGGCCGCCAATTTGCAAAAAAACGTAAGTCCCCCGGCTTCGGAAGAAGCCGCACAAGACCATCATTTTGCGAAACGGACAGAGACAAACTCCAAAGACAAAACCGAACCACCTCCAAAAAATCGGCACCAAGCACATCCCAAAACTCGACATAGAACTCCATCGGAAACCCATCCGACCCTGGAACCTTACCATGACGAAAGGACCACACATCTCCCAAAGCTCCGAAGGGCTTACCTCCCGCACAAGACCCACACAATCCATACCCGACAACCCCGGTGCACTGTGTTGGAGGAAGGACTCCATCAACCCCTCATCCCCCGCAACCACCCCATACAAAGACTCCAATTCACCACGCACATAATGCAAAATCGCCCCCGTGTCCGACAAAACCGAACCGTCCGGCCGATGAAGACCTGCCAACAAAACAGAGGCACGCCCCACCCGTTCCTTCCGCAGTAAAAACTGCGAGAGCTTCTCACCACACAACCGTTCCTCCATCCCAGCCCGCACACGCACCCCCTCAGCCATCTCCTCCCTCAGCCCACAAATGAGATCCTTACACACACCATGATCTCCCGAAACCTATCTAAACCCTGATTCAGCAACCCATACAGGCGAAATAACCGTGCCTGCAAGACCCTCAACAGACCAAACCTTCCCGACGCCTCCCGCTTCGCCATCACCCGAAAAAACGACCGACATTCCACCTTAGCCCACTCCCACCACTCCAGAACCGAGGGAAAAGTCCCCTTCCGAGCGGCCAAAACAGCCCACCGGGCCCGGAACTGGGCACACACACAACAGGGCATTTCAGCAACCTACAATTCAGTTTCCACCAGCCACGGCCAACCCACACCTGGCTGCGAATCCCCACCTGCAACACCACCATGCAATGGTCCGAGAACCCCACGGGAACCGTCTGCAACAAAAAAACCGAACCACCCCCAGTAGGCACGTAAAAACGATCAAGGCGAGAGCAAGCTTCACGCGAGATAAAAGTGTACTCCAAAGGACCCCCTTGCAACACGGCCGCATCCCAAAACCCGCAACTCTTCAAGGTTGCAGTCAAAGCCGGCGAGATATTCGCTGGACGAAGACTATTGCTATCCCGCGGCGATGTAGTACAATTAAAATCCCCCCCAAAATCATCCCCCTCGTATCATGCCGCAAAAAATGCAGCACATCACGGGAAAAGAAAACCTCCCGGTTCTGCCTCTGCGCTGCCCCAGATGGCACGTACACATTCAAGAGAGAGACCTCAGACCCCAAAAAGGAGACCCGAACTAACAGCACCCGACCACCTTCGTCCATCTCCGTGTGAAGCACGGAAATCGGGGCCCGCTTAGAAAGCAGGATCAACGTACCTCCACGCAAGCCACGCGAAGGGTTTAACACCACCGTAAACCCCTCAGCCAACACATGTAACAACCCCACTTCCTGCACATTGTGCTCCTGCACAAAAGCCACATAAACCCTCCACTCACGCAGCATCGACACCAGGCCCAATTGCACAGCCACAGAACGCAAACCATTCACATTCAGCGAAGCACATGTTAATTTAGGATCCATCGGGAAAAGATATAAACCCTATCTAACCACAAAACCGTCATACCGGTCCGGCCGACACCCCGTGTACGGAAGCAGTAGCAGCCGCCACCGGGTTCCCAGGCGACGGAGACGCACTCCCCACAGGGGGGGGGGGAAGGCCAGAGTCCTTCCGGAGCTTCATCACAAGGCCGCGATCATCACTGCCACAGTCCCCCGGATCCACTACCGCCCACTCAGGGCTCCGTACCCCAGGGGACCCACATACGAGATCACCAGGAGGGCCCACAACACACCCTCCACCGCCCGGCACCGACGGGTCTACTACAGACACCGCCACACCCTCACCATCACCGACACTCGCATCAGGCTCTAACCTCCGCACCGAAGGCCCTCGGTCCCCGGAGCGACCACTCCTGTTCGTCTTCCGGCGCTTCGTCTGAGAGCCAGGTTGACCCTGGACAGCTGTGGTGGAAGGACGACGAGAGGGTCGACCCCCTTCCAAGAACTCATCTGCCTTCAAGGGTTCCACACCAAGGGCACCAGAATCTGGCGCGACATCCTCCACCGGCGACAAAACAGGGCCATGCCCCACCGAAGCGTCAACATCGACGGCTATGGCAACCGGAGGCGGATGCACCTCCACATGCGTGACCACCGCACTACCACCCACACCAGGGGGGTCCACAGACATCGGACCCGACACGTCAGCACCAGTGGGGCGCACCGCACCCACAACGCCATCATCACCGATAGGTGCAGGGGGAGGGTTCAACCCGGCAGGATCATCCTCCAGGTCCACAAGGCCATGTAGAGGCGGAAAATCCTCTTCTCGGAAGACACTGACCAACCGGACGGTGCCATTACGGCAACCAGCAGCCTGGTGTCCAGCCATACCGCACCGAAAACATGTGCGCTCTTGTCCCGCATAAAAGCACTACACCTTGAACCCCAACAGCACCATCGACGACGGGATCGCCTTCCTCAGCTTCATGGTAACCGTGCGGATACCCATCAGGACGCCACGAAGACGGCCAGACTTCAGCATATTCGCCCGACAGGCGAGAGCACTCCCATATCCTCCTAAGAACCGGCGGAGCAGGCTTTCTGGGAACTCAAACGGCAGCCCCCGCACCACCACAAAAGTCACTGGAACACACAAGTCCGTTACAGAAACCGTACCCGCCGCGCCAGGCAAAGGTACAGTACGCCCATCATACTTGTCGACCATGTCCCGGTACACCACAGCGTCAGTCAGCTTAACCAAGGCCCGATGGTCCCCAGCCAGCTGCACACCACACACATCTGCAGGGTTGAGACCCAGCACATCCAGGAGAGCAACCTCCAACTATGAGTAGTTCACCTGACCAGAGAAGGCCAGCTCAACCGTATCCACACGCTTTATAGGCGGCATGGGCAACGCCATCCCGCCGGCCCGCCAGGCCAGAGGCCACAAAAAATGCCACCAGCTGTGTGCACGCCAAACGTCCAGGCAAGACTGAGGAGCGAATGTAAACAGAACCGCTCCGCACGGCTGCCAAACAGCCAATACTACCCATACAAATAATCGCCAACAGAACCTAAACACCTGACCTAACCTAACCTATGCCTATTTATACACAATATGCTAATATAATTTAAAATAAATTTATACTTGAGAAAATTCCCGTTTTGAACGAACAGCATGTTACAATTTATAAATGCGTTTGTGAGGTTGACCGCTGAATGTAATGAACTTGAATCAAAGATGGGTTGCTGATTTTCATCCATGAACAGGGGGTCTGGCGGGTGGAAGGAATGGAAGGTTTCAGAGAACGGGCTGACCTGTTGCTCTCCTGGTGCCCCCCTAGTACCTTACTTGTGCCCTCTTGGTGCCCTTCTGGCGCCCTCCTGGTGCCCTTCTGGTGATCTACTGGTACCCTCCAGTTGCTCTACTGGTGCCCTCCAGGTGCCCTCCTGTTGCTCTACTGGTGCCCTCCTGGTGCCCTAAAGGTGCCCTCCTGTTGCTCTACTAGTGCCCTCCTGTTGCTCTACTGGTGCCCTCCTGGTGCCCTCCAGGTGCCCTCCTGTTGCTCTACTGGTGCCCTCCTGGTGCCCTAAAGGTGCCCTCCTGTTGCTCTACTGGTGCCCTCCTGTTGCTCTACTGGTGCCCTCCTGGTGACCTTCTGGTGACCTCCTGGCGCCCTCCTGGTGACCTTCTGGTGCTCTTCTGATGACCTGGTGACCTTCTGGTGACCTCCTGGTGCCCTAAAGGTGCCCTCCTGTTGTTCTCCTGGTGCTCTCCTGGTGCTGTCCTGGTGTTCTCCTGGTGGTCTCCTGGTGCTCTCCCAGTGACCACAGCCAATATCCTCCCGGATCTCCGCCGAACCCGATATTCTTTTCTGATCTTAAACACTAAATCTATTATCAAATATCAACATTGAAATTCTGATAAGACTTTTAAGTTTTTGTTTTATTAATTCACTTGGATGGATTCTTCTCGACAGGCGCCACAACAAGAAGCTCTATTGCCGGGAGTTGCTGAAGAATATAAACAGTGATTGCGATTTGTATCCAGTTATGACATCTGTGTTGTTGGTTGTGAGGGCCGTTAGTCAGAGGTTCGTGAGGGGTTCATGAGGGTTGTTTCTATGAAATACGAGAGGGGTTGTGAGGGTCGTTAATACGAGGTACGTAAAGGGGGTTGTGAGGGTCGTTACTCCGAGGTACGTGAGGGGGTTGGAAGGATCGTTACTCCGAGGTACGGGAGGGGTCATGAGGGCGTTACTGTGAGGTGCGTGAGGGATGGTGAATAGTAGTAGGGAGTACAGTCTATGAGTAAACAAATTTTTTGGGGGGTCAGTTACTCATAGACTGTGGGGGTTTCTAGGTTAATTGGGCCAGTGCCTCATACGCTGCAGGGGGGGGGGAGGAGGGGGTTCCTGATAAAAAAAATCATTCCCGTTTAGCCTGTCGGCTTTTCCTGATAAATTTTCGATTTGGAGTTAAAGAATTCTTATGAGGAAAATAAATTCAGAGTTCAAAGAAGTTTGTTACAGAAAAATTCAGGGGCAAAGTCCGCTACCTTCTTACTGATAATAAACTCTACCGTCAATTTTTTTTTTGTTTTCAAAATCACTCAATTTTAGTTAAGAAGTTCTTTTGGGGAAATTCAGACCAAAAATCACTCATACGTTCTTAAATGTCTCGGGTGGGGAAAATTGATTTTTTTTCCACAGTTCAGTTTGTGAAAATATTTCAGAGTTCATATAATCATATGAGTTTATTTACGAGTTAAGACCGAAAATATTTCAAAATACCATTTTCAGACAATATTGTCATGAAAGTTTTGTTAAGGAAAATAATTTTTTATATACATTTTAGACCGATTTTCATCAGAGTCCATTTGAAGACGGAAATTAACCGAAA